>NC_056627.2:313584609-313890109 GCF_002870075.4 Lactuca sativa | reverse complement strand
AAGCAGTATACTCTATATACCAAACATACCCTACCTCCGATATGGTCTTACTCGATTATTCCGTATTTGATAAATCTCGATGTACTCATTAGGATTGTTGAGGAATCTAGGAAATAGTATAAATAAGAACGAATACTTACCATAGTAATATTTGTATTTAGGATGATGCAAGGGATAAGCTAAAGAGATAGAAGGGGAGCCAGCTTTCGCGAGGATCTTCCACCTAAGTCAGGTGATTGCATTGTTAGTTTCATTAACATGATTTTAGTACAAGTATTATTAAAATTATTAAATATATGTTGAAAGTTTATATGTAAATTATATGCTTATTGTCTGGAATATGTAATTAGATGTATATTTGATGACATACACTGTAAGAACCATATATGCTTTTATTGTTGACAAGATGTATATATATATATATATATACACACACACACACACATCATATATATATATATATAATATTACTATTATGTTTTAAATGTATACACTAGATTAGGATAGTGCTGCCTAAACAGAGTTGGTATTGGAAGTTGATCAACAATAAGATAAGACCTATAAAGAATGCTTTGTTTGATTTGAGTCGAAGATATTTACCCTGTAATGTAAAGATATTACATAGGCAGGAACTTTGGGATAATTATGGGTATTATAACCTTGTTTATTTATACATTAAGAATTAAAAAGGGATGGTTAGTTCAATTAAGTTTGAATATTATGTAGTATCTTATTAAGGGTATGTGTTTGATGGTAACGGAAAGTAGAACTATGTTCGATGAAATTGATGATAGGTATGGTATGTCCTACGTACAAGAGTACTACATTTTTATTTCCCCTCCAAAAATTCTATTCATTGATGATGATGATGATGATGATATTGATCGGCGGGGTATGTTTCACGTACAAGAATACTATATTAGTGTTCCCATCCTCTTTTTTTAAGAGCTTTGTGTGTTAGAGTTTCCCTTCACAAAGTAATTGAGGGAACTTCATAGATTGCCAAATAGAGTGTGTCAATAATAGACCACTAGTAGGCGTGTTTGATGTGATCTTGCCAGATAGGGTGAGTCTGGGGGTAGAACTTTGTGTATAAACACATGGTGCTAGACCACTGGTAGGCATAATCATCTAGATGACCACCCCTAACATAAATGTATCGTGGTATTTATGAACATAGGTTAATGGTGTGGCTTATTCCATTCCCCTCATTTTTTGTCCTTATTGATCACCGTTTGCTACAAAGGAATCCTCGAAGCAGCGTGATCTACTTCTTACTTACATTGTTCCTTTTAGCTAAATCTCGTAAGATGGTTGTATAGGATTAGTAAGTGAGGATCAAAAGGATGGGATGGATTGTTTATAGATACAATATATATGTATTAATGATAATAGTTGATTTTGTAGGTTTGAGATATATGTATAATTATCAATAAAACATTTTGGGATTGAAAACCCTATGTGTCTCACCAGGTTTTCCTACATGATCCACTCAATTTATATGCATCACAAGTCGCGGTGCTTAGACTCCTGAAGACTTGAATATGATGCTCAGTGATTGAAGAGAAAACATGTAATAGTGTTCAGGAGCGTTAGGTCTTTACGTTGTAACTTATGTTATGTATCGATTATGACATCATTAAGGTTTTATTAATTCAAGTCATTCAATTGTACTTAAAATGTTATAATATATTGAGATTTTCCGCAAATAAATATATTATGATTTTTGAAATCATAAAGAATTCTTTTAATGTTCTGAAAATTAGGGATGACACATGATATCAGTGAAAATTAGGTCAACTTTAGTCAAACAATATCACTCTGATCACTGTTGTAATAGACCTAATGAATTCTAATCAAATCATTTTGATGTTTATAAAGTTTTATACTTTGAATACATCCAAAATATCAATTAAGTCTTTGATTGATACGAAACATTGACAAACAAATAGTTTCAATATACATAATTAATGGGCTAGTACATATGATTGAAAGAGATATATGTATTAAAAAATTTCATGCGCAAACAATAAGTGTGACATATAGTTTAAGGAATTACAAAAACAATAGACATAAAGAACATCGATAACAGAGTTCGTATGCAAAAGATATGACATTTCTAAGAAAACGAACAACCAGGTGACACCTTACCACACGATAAGTGTCAAAACCAAACTTCAAACGAGTAGTACTACATCTAAACGGAAAATTTTTCATTCCCGATAATTTTCCCATAAATATTATAGGAAATTATCACATTCCTAAAATATTTCGCTCGAAAAAGCCCTGAGTTATTCTGGATAAGATCAAACAGTGAAATCTCAGCTTCACCACTAATAAACCCCCAGACAATTTTTAACGTAAGTTGTAGGATTTGTCAAGCCAAGATAGTTATACATTACGAACCGGGTTTTAATGTAGTATTTAATTCAAAACCTAACCCTTTCATCTCATGACATGTAAACTCTTTCACAAATGGAAAAAACATAATTGGGAACAAATTTCTACCGAAAGGGTTTATATCTTTCATATAAACTCTGATTACATCTTTCATCTCATGACATGTAAACTTAGTTTACGACCCCACTTTTCAATTGTTTTACTGTTTTTTGAGGGGGGGGGGGGGGGGGGAGATAGATGCATAAACTCTAATTATACTGTTAGTTACTCATATTTCATATAAATTAATATTAAAAAACTATTCAACCTCTGTTCACAATCAATTACAACAAGGATATATTGTAGAACCACTACTCACCAAATAAATATATTAGGGTTATACTATATGACCTTTGCAAAAATATAGTAGAGTTATATTAGAGAACTATTAATTACAAAAAATATAGTAGCTGTATATTGTAGAAACTCTACTTGGAAACTTTGACATTTAAAGTTAAGTCTTACAAGATGATACAACATTTATGTGAGACACATTCGTCAACTAAGTATTTAGTGCTTAGTAAGACACCAGTTCTATAACTTGTAACACCATAAAAATTTACAACCAATTTGAACTTTTCAAAACAACCCATATTCATTAAGTTATTACAAAAAGGTTTTCAATTCTTTTATTATCAGAGTATCCCAGAACATCAACATAAAACTGAGGAGCGGTACGATCACGCCTTCGCCTTGCCACGGTCTCCCGAAGTACCTGAAACAATACATTGAAACTATAGGCCTGAAAGCTTAGTGAGTTACCCCGAAAATACCAAGCACAATACCATATACATATCATATCATATCATAAACAGAACAAGCATGCATATCGAGTCTACAGTGCGACTGGTCCGCCTGCACCAGGCCTTCAGTCCACCTGGTCCACTCTCTCTTCGAGTCTATAGTATGACTGGTCCGCCCGCACCGGGCCTTCAGTCCACCTGGTCCACTCTCTGAGTCTACAATATGACTTGTCCGCCCGCACCGAGCCTTCAGTCTGTCTGGTGCATTCTCCGAGCCTCGGCACTTTTGGTCCGCCCTCTTGGGGCCTTCAGCCTATCCGGACCGCCTTCGGTCTAACCGGTCCCCCCTGGGTATGCTGGCCTACAGCACAAAGCAGGACCCGCCTCAACCCAACCCTAGTCCAACAACCATGTGCACATAAACATATAATGATATAGCAATCCACGACTAATCAACCGATCTAGCAGATCACATAACATAGCAACATCCTAACTAGGATACCGACCTAACCGGTTACTAACATAGCATCATCCTATATACCATGATACCGACCTTAACCAGGTCTCTAACATATACCATCCTAACTACCAGGATGCAGACATAGCAAAGCAATAACATAACAAACAACTACCCAGATTCTCATCCGATAAAGGGCCGACCTTGGTGCCTTAGACCCTGTCGATATAGTGAGGATAACTCACCTGCAACTGCCGACTTGAAGAAATAAGACCATGGTGCTCCGACCACCGGCATGAACTCCACCAATGATCATTGCCAAATAACCAAAACCAATAAACACCAATAAATACCAAAATACCCTTGGAAGTCAAACTGGTCAACCCTTGGTCCAAGTCAAAGTCCTCAGTCAAAGTCAACCTTCCTGGTTGACCTTACTTGCCGAGTCAACCCGTTGACTCGTCGAGTTCCTATGCTCAGAAACTCCCATGCCACGACTCAACTCGCTGAGTCGCCCCAAGACTCGTCGAGTCCAACAAGTTCTGAGTCCCTTCCTGCTCAACTGTAACGCCTGTGTTTCCGGGCTTGCCATTTTTACCAATGTAATAGTCTAGGTTAACCTTTGTAACCCGTTTTGAAATAATAAGAGTGTATTATTTGAGTATTATGTGTTTTGTGCTTAATTGCTTAATTATGTGGTTTGATTAATTAAGAATAAAAATAAGCATCAAAATTTAAGTGTAAAATAAACTTGATATCTTTGGATAATGTTGTAGTGGTTGAAACGAGGTTTCCGAATATATATAGAACGCCCAAATCTGACTTCGTATGAGGAAGTTATGATTTATCGAAGTTTCGGCTTAGCGGTATGCAGCCTGAAATACTCGATTTGAGATCGAGCGGTTTTTAGCCGAAACAATCTAAATGAGAATCGAAGATCTCGTTGTTGGTATCGAAGCGATGAAAAGTTAGGCGAGAACGGACGTCAAACGAAGAAGTTATGAATTTATAACGAAGCTTTTCTGTCCCGGCTATTAAAAATAAATAATAAAAATAAAGTTAAAAATTAGCTGATGGAGTCTAAACGAAAGTTGTAGAGCGTAGTCTCACCTTCGCGTGGATATAACGAACGTCAAAAACGGAGTTCGTATGAAGAAGATATGAATTTTCGAAGTTTATTAAATAACTAATAATTAAATTTAATCTTTAATTCCAGTATTATCCGAGGACGAGTCATCGGACTCATCAAAAGTATGCCCCCCGTACTCGTGTACTCCTCGCGTACACCGAGGTATGTCGACACTCGCACTCGAGGACTTCGGATACGTAAGCAGTGACGATTTCGGACCAGTACGCCTCGCGTACTCCGAGGCTCCAGCCTCCTATAAATAGGATGCGGGGGCAGCCGACTCCTTTGCTATTTTTCTCTCTTCTCTCTCCCGTTTTGCATGCCAGAAGTACCCCGAAGCCCCGATATTATTCTCGAGCCCCGAAGCAAGTCCCGAGATCCCGAAGATCCCGAGAAGTGCGGTTCCCGAGCCGAAGCTCTGCCCGCAAGAAGTTCGATTTTTGTAGAGATCTTCCAGATTTACTGAAGGATACTACTTCTGCAAGTCGTAGTGCTGTCCGATCATCTTCTGATCAAGTGAGTGTATACTACCTTTCATAAACACGATAATAATACAAGTATGGTTTGAGTGTATTAAGTATATTGTTGTTTATATGTGTAAGTGTGTAGTTACTTTCTTCTATCTCATAAATATGAGTTATTCTCTATGAAATACGTGTTATGTGTGTGTGTGTGCCTCATCTGTTATGTGAAATATGTGTTGATTAAAGCATGCTATACAGGTTTTTAAACTATGTATAAAATGTATATTTTTATCTACTAATATGTTGGGTAGAACATGGGTAGATAGTTGGTGTGTAATAAACAGATGAGAGGCCTCGTTGTTGTTTGATTTAGTCATCTAGCGGAGTTTAGATGACGACCACGGACTTTTCTAGATAGTCTTGTGGAACATTAGCAGGTTCGCCACCTGTAGGTGTTAATGAACTTGGGTGTTCATTCGCTGTAATCCATCCCCCTCATGGTTGCCTTATTTGACTTATATTGCTGAGGTACCCCTGAAGCATGTGTTGTCGCCCCGATGAAATATTCTTAGACTAGGTCCCTTATGTTAGTTGTCTTAGGGACATAAAGTGAGAATAACGAGAATGGGTAATTGGGTTATTGTTGGTTGGTGGAAATTAAATATAATTATTTATTGTGGGTTGAAAACCCTATATGCTCACCAGGCTCCCAAGCCTGACCCACTCAGTTTTATTTGTATTACAGGAAGTGGCGCGAGGGCATAAGATGGGTGAACCATCAAGTTGTTTTGTTTACAAGTCTGTATATGTATATATTTGTTGAATGACTTGTAATGTTATCGTTTATGCTTATTGGTCTGTATCGGAACATGACACCCCGAGTTTTGATTATATAATGAAAATACATTTCTTTTATGAAATGCTTTGGTAAACATTGTTTTATCATGTTTTGTTTTTGGGAAAAAATTCCACAACTCTTTTAAATCAAAAGGATTTACTCTGAAATTATTTTAAAAGCATAAATGGAAATCGGTCTTTTCTGGCCGAGATTTTGGGGATGTCACAGTTGGTATCAGAGCATTAGTTTAAGCGAACTAGGAATTTGTAGGATTTCTAAACTTAAACTTAGAATGCTAAGTGAAATTTTGAGATGCGTGTCTGTTATGTTTTAGACACGAGCACTAGTTTATTTTAGGAAAGTTGTCTAAAATGCTTTTATGTGCTAAATGTTATATGTTGCCATATATGATATTATTTGTTCGGATCTATGGTCTGTTGCCGACCGGATCTAGAGACTTTATGTGTGTAGGATTCTAAGCGTACGTCTACGATATTAGAACTAGCATGTAAACGTTTCGGAGTGATAAGGATGATTTGAATATCTATCGTGATTGAGGATCTAATTTCACCTTATTTGGTGTGTAGATCAAAATGGTGAGAACAAGAAGTGGAGTTGGAAATGCTGATGAAAACAGGAATCAACGACCAGTGATTGAACAAATACCTGTCGTAGCAGCAGCACCTGAGCCAATAACCATGGCTGGTGTGCAAATGATGATTCAGACGATGTTGGATCGTCAGATGGATGAAACTAGACGGTTGCTTCAACAGAATCATGAAGAACTGTCAATTCGTGTGGAAGAGCCTGAATTAAATGAAGGGCACTCGGAAGGTGGAAACTTTAGTGGGTCTGTTGGTCAAGCTAACCCACCGATAGTTAGGCAAGACAACCATGATGGAAGGAATGATGGAATGGGATGCAAGTACAAGGACTTTCTAACTTGCAAACCATCGACCTTCAATGGGAAGGAGGATCCGATTGGGGTTATGGATTGGATCTCCGAAATGGAGTTAGCCTTCATGACTTGTGGTTGCAGAGGCAAGTTGCAGACTATCTATGCAGTGTGTCAGTTCCGAGGTGGAGCCGTTCGTTGGTGGAACACTCTAGGGAAGACTTTGAGCCCTAATGAGCCACTGCAATTGTCATGGGCAGAGTTCTTGGTGCAGTTCAAGCGCAAGTTCTGCTCAGCTCAAAATCTGTTGGAACTAGAGAACAAGTTTCTGACATTGACGAAAGGCAGCATGTCAGTTGATGAATACACCAATAACTTTACAGATTAGATAGAGTTTGCCTTGCGTATCGTCCCAGACGAGCTGACAAAGGTGGACCGGTATGCGAAGGGACTCCCATGGGAGTACGAGGTGCCAGTACGTCAGACACATACTCTAGAGGCAGCTATATGGGCTGCCAAGTCCGTTGAGAACATGATTAAGGGGAGAACCACCAACAAGGTTGAGGTTGGTGAGAAAAGAAAGTTTGAGGGAACATCTGGTTCCGGTAAGAAAGACAAATTTTCGAAATCTGATTCGAAAAAGTTTGGAGGAAAAGGAGGCGAAGCGAAGTGGTGTGATAAGTGTAAGAAAAAGCACTTTGGGAAATGTAGAGAGGATGTAACCTGCTACAAGTGTGGAAAGGTTGGACATTTTTCCAATGAATGTCCGAACAACAAAAGGATGTGTTTTGGTTGCAATGAAGAGGGGCACATTTTGAAACACTGTCCGAAGAAGAAGGAGGCAGCTAGGGCCAACATTCCACCGAAGGCGAGAGCCTTCCAGATGACACTTGAGGCTGCGAAAGATGAAGTTGATGTCGCTTCAGGTACCTTTCTCGTAAACGAATTACCTGCTCAAATTTTGTTTGATTCTGGAGCCAACTACTCCTTTATTTCGCATGAGTTTGGTAGAAAACTAGCCTTGCCTATTGATAGACTAGATAATGCTTTACTAGTCAAAGTTGCTAGTGGAAAGTTTGTACCTATTAGCCATCGTACGAAAAACATCTTAATCGACCTTAATGGGAATAAGTTTCACGAGGAATTATTGCCTATCGAACTTAATGGTTTCGACATCGTTTTGGGAATGGATTGGCTTAGCGCCAATGATGCCGAAATTTTATGCAAGAAGAAGATAGTTAAAGTAAACCCGCCTGGGAAAGATTCGTTTATGGTGTATGGGGACAAACACATAGTGAATTATGGAATCATTTCTCTAAGGAAAGCCAGAAAGTGTTTGACCAAGGGATGTACATCATATTTGGCATTCGTGATTGATGCTAAGAAGGAAAAGAAGGTGATGCAGAGCATTCTAGTGGTGTGTGATTATCCGGAAGTATTTTCCAAAGATCTTCCTGGATTACCACCTGATAGACAAGTGGAGTTCAGAATTGACTTGTTACCAGGAACCACGCCAATAGCAAAAGCACCTTATCGATTAGCACCGACGGAGATGAAGGAGCTGATAATGCAACTCCAGGAGTTATTGGACAAAGGTTTCATTAGACCTAGTTCATCGCCCTGGGGAGCTCCGGTATTATTTGTGAAGAAGAAAGATGGAAGTATGAGAATGTGCATCGATTACAGAGAGCTGAACAAGGCAACAATAAAGAATAGATATCCGTTGCCAAGGATTGATGACCTGTTTGATCAATTGCAAGCTATTTCTCGAAGATCGATCTTAGGTCATAATATCATCAGCTAAAAGTAAGAGAGCAAGATATCGAGAAGACTGCATTCAGAACTAAATATGGACACTACGAGTTATTGGTTATGTCGTTTGGACTAACCAATGCTCCCGCAACATTCATAGATTTAATGAATAGGGTTTGTAATCCTTTCCTTGATAAATCCGTGATAGTGTTCATAGACGACATTCTGATTTACTCGAAAAGCCAAGAGGAGCATGGCAGACACTTGCAAGAAGTGTTAGAAGTTTTAAAGCAGGAGAAGCTGTATGCAAAGTTCTCCAAATGTGATTTTTGGATTCGTGAAGTCCAATTCTTGGGTCACGTGGTCAACCAAGAAGGGATAATGGTTGATCCAGCAAAGATTGAAGCTGTAATGAAGTGGGAACAACCGAAAATTCGAAGCTTTTTAGGATTAGCAGGATATTACCAAAGGTTTATCCAAGGCTTTTCTTCGATCGCTACTCCGTTGACAGCTTTGACCCACAAAGGAGCTACTTATGCTTGGAGTGATAAGCATATAGAAGAATTCGAGAAGCTAAAGAAGAAGCTATGCGAGGCACCGATACTTTCTCTACCTAATGGAGTTGAAGACTTTGCTATCTATAGCGATGCGTCTGGTGTTGGATTGGGTTGTGTTTTAACCCAAAGAGAAAAGGTGATAGCATATGCGTCTCGACAACTGAAGGAGCATGGAAAGAATTACCCGACTCATGATTTGGAGTTGGCAGCGGTAGTTTTCGCTCTGAAAATATGGATGCATTACCTCTATGGCACGAAGTGCAAACTTTTTATTGATCATAAGAGTCTCCAATATCTCTTTAATCAGAAAGAATTGAATATGAGGCAACGACGCTGGCTGGAGTTACTCAAGGACTACGACTGTGAGATACTTTACCACCCCGGTAAAGCTAATGTTGTTGTTGATGCTCTCAGTCGGAAAGTCAATCTTGAAAGGAAAAGGCCAAGAGCGTTGAGAATTGAAGTTGTCTCGACCATTGTGGAAAGTATACAGAAAGCTCAAGAGGAAGCTTCTGAAAAGAATGACCGAAAGGAGGAACGTTTGGGTAAAACGTTGGTGTTCGGTGTAAACAGTCATGGACTGAAGGTGTTCCAAGATCGGATTTGGGTACCTAAGACAAGGGGAATCAGAGATCTTCTGATGGAAGAAGCTCATAAGACCATGTACTCAATTCATCCTGGTAGCACTAAAATGTATAGGGACCTGAAACCCTACTATTGGTGGCCGACGATGAAGCTTGATGTTGCAAAGTATGTGGCCGAGTGTGTGACTTGTGCGAGAGTAAAGACACAACATCAGAAACCGTATGGGAGTTTAGAACCATTGCCTGTGCCTATGGGTAAGTGGGAAGACATTGCTATGGATTTTGTCACTAAACTGCCCAGAACAAAGAATGGTCACGACAGGATTTGGGTGGTCGTTGATCGATTCACTAAGAGTGCGCATTTCATAGCAGCCAAGGAGAAATGGTCTATGGAAAAGCTTGCAAATTCTTATGTGAAGGAAATTGTGAGGCTTCATGGTGTTCCGTTAACGATTGTATCGGATCGTGATAGTCGTTTCACCTCAAGGTTTTGGAAAAGTCTACAAGAGGAAATGGGTACCAAGTTGTGTTTAAGTACAGTTTACCATCCGTAGACTGATGGTCAGAGTGAAAGAACGATACAAACACTTGAAGATATGCTGAGAGCATGTACCTTGGAATTCCTAGGTAATTGGGATGAACATTTACCATTGGTAGAATTTTCCTATAATAATAGTTTTCACTCGAGCATTAAGATGGAACCTTATCAAGCTTTGTACGGACATAAGTGTCGTACGCCGTCTTGTTGGCTTGAGGTTGGGGAAAAGCAGTTTATGGGACTGGAGATGGTTCATCAAACTGCTGAAAAGTTGAAAATAATTAGGGAAAGAATGTTAGCAGCTCAAGATCGTCAAAAGAGCTATGCTAACAAAAAGCGAAGACCGATGACTTTTGAAATTGGAGATTCGGTTTTGCTTAAAGTCTCGCCGTGGAAGGGACTTATAAGATTTGGTAAAAGGGGAAAGTTGAGTCCAAGGTTTATTGAACCGTTTAAAGTTCTTCATAGGATTGGGAACCAAGCTTACAAGCTCGAATTACCCGAAGAGCTGAATGGAATTCACAACACTTTTCATGTGTGTTATTTGAGGAAGTTCACGGGAGAAGTTCCCGACATAATTCCAATTTCTGAATTGAGAATTGATGAGAACAAAAGGTTGATTGAAGAACCAGAGGCAATTGTTGACCAAAAGACTAAGAAGTTGCGACGCAAAATGGTTGGGTTAGTGCTTGTCCGATGGAAACACACGAATGGGCCGAATCTAACCTGGGAGACGGAGAGTGACATGTTGAGTTGCTATCCGCATTTGTTTGTTGATGTGTGATTCCGGGGACGGAATCATTCTAAGGTGGAGAGAATTGTAATGCCTGTGTTTCCGGGCTTGCCATTTTTAGCAATGTAATAGTCTAGGTTAACCTTTGTAACCCGTTTTGAAATAATAAGAGTGTATTATTTGAGTATTATGTGTTTTGTGCTTAATTGCTTAATTATGTGGTTTGATTAATTAAGAATAAAAATAAGCATCAAAATTTAAGTGTAAAATAAACTTGATATCTTTGGATAATGTTGTAGTGGTTGAAACGAGGTTTCCGAATATATATAGAACGCCCAAATCTAACTTCGTATGAGGAAGTTATGATTTATCGAAGTTTCGGCTCAGCGGTATGCATCTTGAAATACTCGATTTGAGATCGAGCGGTTTTTAGCCGAAACAATCTAAACGAGAATCGAAGATCTCGTTGTTGGTATCGAAGTGATGAAAAGTTAGGCGAGAATGGACATCAAACGAAGAAGTTATGAATTTATAACGAAGTTTTTCTCCCCGGCCTACTAAAAATAAATAATAAAAATAAAGTTAAAAATTAGCTGACGGAGTCTAAATGAAAGTTGTAGAGCGTAGTCTCACATTCGCGTGGATATAAAGAACGTCGACAATGGAGTTCGTATGAAGAAGATATGAATTTTCGAAGTTTATTAAATAATTAATAGTTAAATTTAATCTTTAATTCCGGTATTATCCGAGGACCGGTCATCGGACTCATCCGAAGTACGCCCCGCGTACACCGAGGTATGTCGACACTCGCACTCGAGGACTTCGGATACGTAAGCAGTGACGATTTCGGACCAGTACACCCCGCGTACTCCGAGGCTCCAGCCTCCTATAAATAGGATGCGAGGGCAGCCGACTCCTTTGCTATTTTTCTCTCTTCTCTCTCCCGTTTTGCATCGATTTGCATGCTAGAAGTACTCCGAAGCCCCAGTATTATTCTCGAGCCCCGAAGCAAGTCCCAAGATCTCGAAGATCCCGAGAAGTGCGGTTCCCGAGCCGAAGCTCTGCCCGCGAGAAGTTCGATTTTTGTAGAGATCTTCCAGATTTGCTAAAGGGTACTACTTCTGCAAGTCGTAGTGCTGTCCGATCATCTTCTGATCAAGTGAGTGTATACTACCTTTCATAAACACGATAATAATACAAGTATGGTTTGAGTGTATTAAGTATATTGTTGTTTATATGTGTAAGTGTGTAGTTACTTTCTTCTATCTCATAGATATGAGTTATTCTCTATGAAATACGTGTTATGTGTGTGTGTGTGCCTCATCTGTTATGTGAAATATGTGTTGATTAAAGCATGCTATACAGGTTTTTAAACTATGTATAAAATGTATATTTTTATCTACTAATATGTTGGGTAGAACATGGGTAGATAGTTGGTGTGTAATAAACAGATGAGAGGCCTCGTTGTTGTTTGATTTAGTCATCTAGCGGAGTTTAGATGACGACCACGGACTTTTCTAGATAGTCTTTTGGAACATTAGCAGGTTCGCCACCTGTAGGTGTTAATGAACTTGGGTGTTCATTTGGTGTACTCCATCCCCCTCATGGTTGCCTTATTTGACTTATATTGCTGAGGTACCCCTGAAGCATGTGTTGTCGCCCCGATGAAATATTTTAGACTAGGTCCCTTATGTTAGTTGTCTTAGGGACATAAAGTGAGAATAACAGGAATGGGTAATTGTGTTATTGTTGGTTGGTGGAAATTAAATATAATTATTTATTGTGGGTTGAAAACCCTATATGCTCACCAGGCTACCAAGCCTGACCCACTCAGTTTTATTTGTATTACAGGAAGTGGCGCGAGGGCATAAGATGGATGAACCATCATGTTGTTTTGTTTACAAGTCTGTATATGTATATATTTGTTGAATGACTTGTAATGTTATCGTTTATGCTTATTGGTCTGTATCGGAACATGACACCCCGAGTTTTGATTATATAATGAAAATACATTTCTTTTATGAAATGCTTTGGTAAACATTGTTTTATCATGTTTTGTTTTTGGGAACAAATTCCGCAACTCTTTTAAATCAAAAGGATTTACTCTGAAATTAGTTTAAAAGGATAAATGAAAATCGGTCTTTTCTGGCCGAGATTTTGGGGATGTCACATCAACTCCCCGAGTCATCCCTCGACTATCCGATTCACAGCTCAACCAGAAAAGGTTAGGGTTCTACGACCAGACTCGCTGAGTCCAAGAACAGACTCGCCGAGTCCAAGGCAATCTTCAACAGACTCGCCGAGTTGTTCTTCCAACTCGTTGAGTTCCTTCCCGTTATCATACAGCTCGCCGAGTCTACCCATGTGACTCGTCGAGTTACTATGAGACTCAAGTCTTATATCTAGCCTGACTTGCCGAGTAATCTCCAGACTCGTCGAGTCCATACGTAATATCTTCATTTAGACGATCACAGGCCATTCCGTTGCTTCCAATACATAGATCTGGACTCCTAGGTCTAGATCCACATGTAAAGTTGCCAACTTTACGTGCATGCAAGGCTCAACAAGCTCTAATCAAGCTAAAATGAAGGTTTAAGGAAAGGACACTCTCAATCAAGCTCCAAAGATATCACTTTCCAGATTCATGAGTCAAGACCAGTCTAGAGCTGTAGTAGCAACCACAGATCTGAACCCAATACTCGAAAAGAGACTCATATATGACAATTTGGACCTAAAACTTCATTCATGAACAATCTAAGCACAACAAAGTCAAGGCAACAGTTTTTTACCTTTAATCTGATGCCAACAAGCAAGGTAATCAGATCCAATTCGCTCCTCTATGATCCCACCAACTCTTGCTTCAAGTATCCTTCTTCTCCAAGCTCCACAACACACTTAAATCCCTCTCACTCTCAAATTAGGGTTTGGAAAACGATGGGGAAAGCTTCTGGACATCAAAGGGGGTGCTAAAGAGGTTGGGGTGGGGCTTAAGGTTCCTTATATAGGGTGCAAACCCCAGGAATTAGGGTTTCTCATTCCAGTACGGACTCGTCGAGTCCAACCTCCGACTCGGCGAGTATGGTCACTTAACATGTGCCCGACACACGCTTAGACTCAATGAGTTGCAGCTCCTACTCGTCGAGTTCCTCTCTTCCAAGCTTACACTTTTACCCCTTGAACTCTTGATTCTGACTTTGGGATGTTACAATTCTCCCCGACTTAAATTAGGCTTCGTCCTTGAAGCCTGCAGTGACACATTTCCAGATAATACTCCCACAATGCACCTCCTAGCATCAAACAACCCAGGTTCCTCCGAACACTGCTATCAGACCTCTATAAAGTCCAACTCTTCCCTCGCAGAGTTACGACAACTGTTTCAAGCCGGCCACCAGCTTCTTTCTCTGATAACAACCCTTATTAAACAATGATCACCCGATGATACTTCCATCGTTCTAAATCACATAAACACTTGTCTCTTACAAACTAGATATCATCCTGAACCACCGAGTCCTGACCTGGTACGAACTGCTATCCCTTACCTCGCTTGGCATAACTTTCATCGAATTTCACTTCTGGGACTCATCCCACTTCCATTCCGAATCCAACTCTTTTCTTTCCGTGCTGATAGGATGACACCTCCTTCAGCTCCTAAGCAACTCCTATGAGCTCTCCTCTGCAATCACATACACATGCTGAACCTGCTCTAACATCCTCAGGCTGGAAAAACCTGACATACTGACGATACCTCCAAACATCCCCAGATTGAATTACCGCTACATACATAACCTCCTGATCACAACCATATTGGAAACCCAAGGCTCCATCCTTGCATCCCTTCCGAACTCCTCTGGTACTATACTACTGGAAATTCTTCTGCAATCTCAACAGACACCCAATCCGGATGTGCTTCCATACCCCTGGCACAATCACAGTGCTCAACAACCATAATTGAAATACTCTCAATCATCCATTCTCACTACTGCTTTCACTTCCGTGAACCAATACTCCCTCCCGGAGTTACATACCTTTCCCTTTCATTATCCAAGGAAATCTACTTGTCAACCTTGCCACTTCAGACAAGTGCTACGGTGCTCACACCTCACTCTACACTATTCCTTGTAGAGTAATCACTATTCCATGCATCACACACACTCTGAATCCGCTCGCAAGGACTCTCGGGCCCATGCACTGCCTTCCACTAACAGGATCAATACCCAGGGCCAGATCTATTGTTCGCTATTGCATCGCAATATACTCAATCCATCTCCTCATATAGATCTATCAACACATACAGTGTCTTCAGCAAGACTGGACCGCCTTACCAGGCCTTTAGCCAATCTGGACCACTCTTAGAACCTTCAGCATGTCTGGACCACCCTCTAGGGCCTTCAGCCTGTCTGGACCGTTCTTCGAGCCTTCGGCCTGACTAGTACGCCCATCGGCCTTCAGTCTCCCCGGACCGCTCAAACTATCATACATCATCCCAAACAATCCTTCTTGAGAATCTTTCCCATACTCACTGTTCTAGCTCTCAAGGGGTTCCGAACTCTAACTCCATTCCATCTACTCAGATCCCGGCCTAATCGTAGGCCTCACAACAACCAATCACCTTTTCCGAAAACCTTGGTCTGTACCCCGCCCCATTTGCCTGTCACTTACTCATACCAGTCCACATTCTTGGCTGACTTAAGCACTGCTGAATCCCAAACAACTAATCAACCTCTAATGCTTGTCGATCCTCCTGAGAATTTTCTAATTCTCCCCACTTAGAGCACTGACTACCAACCACCGGTGACTCAACCGGCATAAATCAATCATCCCTACTCAACATACTCCTCTTATCCATGAACTGATTTCCTCTGAAACGAGAAACCTCCACAGAATCACTTCCCAACATCTCACATCACGAACTCTAAGGGAGTTCGACTCTCCGCTGAACATTTCTCAAATCACAATTGCTATACGCGACAACAAGACCATATAACCAAATTCTGACCATCAATCCCTTGGATGCTAACCACCTATAACTTCTAGTTACTAACACTCCTAACCAAACCATGAAACCTTGCAGAATGGAGAATAAAATACAATACTACATAAATAACCAGATAACCAGACAACAATAAAACGATAACATACCCGCAATTGCGTCCAGCTCTGCCCCTGACCTCCTCTGCTGTGAGCTGAAAAGTGCGACCTTGAGCCCTCGGAGGCTTCGCTCCACCCTGACCCCCGCCAGTAATCCTCAAAGTGGTCGGTGTTGGAGCCTGCACCGGTCTGGCAATAAGTTGTGGACAGTTGGCCCTCACGTGACCAACCTGGTGGCAATGATAACAAATCCTCATATCCTAAACCGGGGCTGACTGTCGACAATACCTCGCATAATGCCCCTCTCTCCCACACTTGCGCCACGCACCACCAGACCTACACACTCCGGTATGACCCTTCCCGCACTTCTCGCAAGTGCGGCTGCTCTGACTTCCCAACCTGGAATCAACGGTCTTGGACCATTTCGGCGCCGGCTACGACTGCACCGGGGCCTGCCTCTGCTCTCTGAACTGCAACTCAATCTCCAACTCACGCCACTGAGCGGACTCCTGCTACTCCAGTAAGGTCTCACACCTCTGCGTGGAGAGAAACTTTCTGATATCCCTCTTGAGCATACTTAGATATCGGGACATGTGAGCCTACTCCGAAGCAAACTCAGGGCAAAACATCGCCCTCTCAGTGAACATCCTGGTGATCTCCACCACCGACTCCGAATCCTGCTTCATTTACAAGAAGTACTGAGCCAATGTCTCCCTCTCAACCCGTGGAACATAACAGGTACTGAACAAGTCCCCGAACTTATCCCATGTAACAGCAGCCCGCTGCGCATCCAAATAAGATCCCATAGTAAACCTCCACCAATCCTTCACTCCGAGCCTCAAGAGGTTCAGAGCACACCTCACCCGTTGATCCACAGGGCATGAACACGTGAAGAAACAACCCTCCACGTCTGACAACCACCTCATAGCAACGATCAGATCCTGAACTCCATCGAAAGTAGGGGGTTTCGTATTATCGAAGTCCCGATACTGAAAACCCCGAACGGCTCCTCTCCCTGCCACTGATACAGCCGCTGTAGCTGCCGCGACAGCCGCCTCTGTGAGAGCTGCATAGCGCTCATCAAAGTACTCAACCATGGTGGTCTTGATCGACCCAAACGTCTTCGGCAACTCAGCCCGAAACATAACAGCAACCTCATCATGCAGGATCTCGTGAATCCTGGCATCCAGCTCATCCGTACTCATCTGAGCAATGACCTCAGGTGGTAGCGATCCACCCTGATCACCCTCACCTGATCTCGATCCCGAACCGGATCCTACCCCGAGAAGTCTCGTAATCACCATACTAAAAATATGCCACAAGAATATTAGGCATTCCTTGTAATAATCCTGAGAACTAGCTCCTAACAAAACCCTAGGGGTTGTGACTTCCTTGACACGCGTATGGATCATGTTCTTTACGTAGTACGGGCCCATACTACCTTCCACACCTACCCATATTTGTATCTAGTATCATCACAACACCCTAACAATAACATATACATAACGAACACTCAATTCCCACTCCTAGAGGAACACCATTATCCCATAACCGACCTACCAGTCTCACACAACCCACCCATCCATGAAACTTCCACCAACCCTGCAACACTCGTGTATGCCAGCCATACATAACGCTGGACCCAATAGACTTTCGAATAACCAATCCTGCCCTAAGCTCCCAATCAAACAAGAACAGAACATAAGGCCAAACCAAACGTTCTCAGGCTATAAGATCTTAATCATATATGGCCATGATGCATACACTAAATAACTACAGTAATGATGTCAATTTCATACAAAGAAACCCTAGGCTAGCAGGCATCATATAATCAGACAATTCTATCATGCAAATTCCTGAAGTTCCCTAGCCTAGTACTAGCATGATGTTCTAATATATCACATAATCAAATAACTTGTATGGTATTTTGGGGTCTACTTACTGGCTCTGGCTGATCGTACCTCCACATCCTCCTATACTCATTTTTGAAAACCATTTTAATTTTACTTTGAAAACTCTCCTCGATTTGAGACTGGATTCACACGAATGTTCCTCCAATTCACTCAAACCAAGGCTCTGATACCAACTTGTAACACCATGAAAATTTACAACCAATTTGAACTTTTCAAAACAATCCATATTCATTAAGTTATGACAAAAAGGTTTTCAATTCTTTTATTATCAGAGTATCCCAGAACATCAACATAAAACTGAGGAGCGGTACGATCATGCCTTCGCCTTGCCATGGTCTCCCGAAGTACCTGAAACAATACACTGAAACTGTAAGCCCGAAAGCTTAGTGAGTTACCCCCAAAATACCAACCACAATACCATACACATATCATATCATATCATAAACAGAACAACCATGCATATCGAGTCTATAGTGCAACTGTTCCGCCTACACCAGGCCTTCAGTCCACCCGGTCCACTCTCTCTCCGAGTCTATAGTATGACTGGTCCGCCCGCACCGGGCCTTTAGTCCACCTGGTCCACTCTCTGAGTCTACAGTATGACTGGTCCGCCCGCACCGGGCCTTCAGTCTGTCTGGTCCACTCTCCGAGCCTCGGGACATCTGGTCTGCCCTCTTGGGGCCTTCAGCCTATCCGGACTGTTCGTCGGGCCTTCGGTCTAACCGGTCCGCCCTGGGTATGTTGGCCTAAAACATAAAGCAGGACCCGCCTCAACCCAACCCCAGTCCAACAACCATGTGCACATAAACATACAATCATATAGCAATCCACGACTAATCAACCGATCTAGCAGAT
Organism: Lactuca sativa; assembly: GCF_002870075.4. Classification (NCBI taxonomy): domain Eukaryota; kingdom Viridiplantae; phylum Streptophyta; class Magnoliopsida; order Asterales; family Asteraceae; genus Lactuca; species Lactuca sativa. The sequence continues at coordinate 313,871,124 of NC_056627.2, read as the reverse complement.
CACATAACATAGCAACATCCTAACCAGGATACCGACCTAACCAGTCACTAACATAGCATCATCCTATATACCAGGATACCGACCTTAACCAGGTCTCTAACATATACCATCCTGACTACCAGGATGCAGACATAGCAAAGCAATAACATAACAAACAACTACCCGGATTCCCATCCGATAAAGGGTCAGCCTTCGTGCCTTAGACCCTGTCAATATAGTGAGGATAACTTACCTGCAATTGCCGACTTGAAGAAATAAGACCACGCTACTCCGACTACCAGCACGAACTCCACCACTGATCATTCCCAATTAACCAAAACCAATAAACACCAATAATTACCAAAATACCCTTGGAAGTCAAACTGGTCAACCCTTGGTCCAAGTCAAAGTCCTCAGCCAAAGTCAACCTTCCTGGTTGACCCTACTCGCCGAGTCAACCCATTGACTCGTCGAGTTTCTATGCTCAGAAACTCCTATGCCACGACTCAACTCGCCGAGTCGCCTCAAGACTCGTCGAGTCCAACAAGTTCTGAGTCCCTTCCTGTTCAACTCCCCGAGTCATCCCTCGACTCACTGATTCACAGCTCAACCAGAAAAGGTTAGGGTTCTACGACCAGACTCGCTGAGTCCAAGAACAGACTCGTTGAGTCCAAGGCAATCTTCAACATACTCCCTGAGTTGTTCTTCCAACTCGTCGAGTTCCTTCCCATCATCATACAGCTCGCTGAGTCTACTCATGTGACTCGCCGAGTTACTATGCGACTCAAGTCTGATATCTAGCCCGACTTGTCGAGTCATCTCCCAGAATCGCCGAGTCCATACGTAATATCTTCATTCAGACGATCACAGGCCATTCCATTGCTTCCAATACATAGATCTGGACTCCTAGTGCCATATCCACATGTAAAGTTTCCAACTTTACGTGCATGCAAGGCTCAACATGTTCTAATCAAGCTAAAATGTAGGTTTAAGGCAAGTACACTCTCAATCAAGCCCCAAAGCTATCACTTTCCAGATTCATGAGTCAAGACCAGTCTAGATCTGTAGTAGCAACCACATATCTGAACCCAACACTCGAAAAGAGACTCATATATGAAAATTTGGACCTAAAACTTCATTCATGAACAATCTAAGCACAACAAAGTCAAGGCAACAACTTTTTACCTTTAATCTGATGCCAACAAGCAAGGAAATCAGATCCACTTCGCTCCTCTATGATCCCACCAACTCTTGCTTCAAGTATCCTTCTTTTCCAAGCTCCACAACACACTTAAATCCATATCACTCTCAAATTAGGGTTTAGAAACGATGGGGAAAACTTCTGGACATCAAAGGGGGTGCTCAAGAGGTTGGGCTGGGGATTAAGGTTCCTTATATAGGGTGCAAACCCCAGGAATTAGGGTTTCTCATTCCAGTACGAACTCGTCGAGTCCAACCTACGACTCGGCGATTCCGGTCACTTAACATGTGCCCGACACATGCTTAGACTCGACGAGTTGCAACTCCTACTCGCCGAGTTCCTCTCTTCCAAACGTACACTTTTACCCCCCTAAACTCTTGATTCTGACTTTGGGATGTTACATAACCATTAATCATTGAAGAGTGGAGGAGTTATGTATAGATCTATACAAGTTGACAACCCCAACTGTGCTTGTTAGTTACAACATGGACAGACGAATCAAGCAGGATGATAATTAGCTACATTTTTATGATGTCATATGAAGTGTTGGAAGGGGTATATTAATTTTTTAGGAGCATGGTTATAAGAACTCATAGTAAATATTAAATACAATTATATATAGGCTAGGAAACTACCTATATACCTAACAAACATACATAAAAGTACATTTGCTTAAGATATATCAAACCTGTGAACTCACCAATTTTAAAGTTAACAATCTTTCAAAATGTATGTATTCTTAAGGAACTAAGTATCTAGAAGACATATTCTTAGAATTATCATGGGATTACGGACTATCTTTCATACTAGAGTACTTTCTATGTTACCTATTGTTAGAAGATATTATGTACTTTCCAATTTCATGTACCATAGTGTGACAACCCGATATTTCGAGACAATGAAATATAACATCAGTCAAATATAGGTAAAAATTAAACTTTCCTAAAATCTTATTTGGGTTAAATAAAGTGGTAGGAATCGTATCAAGGTTTTCGTACATATAAAGAACCCTAGAATCTGAGTTATAACGAAGAAGTTATGACCAACCGAAGATTCTCGGCAAAACCGGCAACACTGATAGACGTAAAACGCGAAGTTTCAATACAATAGTTTTTGGCCTTAGGTATCTAAATGAAAGTTGTAGATGTCATCAAACCGTAAACGTACATAAAAAGAGCGTCCAAATCTGACTTCGTATGAGAAAGTTGTGATTTTTCTAAGTTACAGATATAACAGTAGACAGTTAAAAACTCGAAATAGAGATCGAGAGACTTTTAGCCGACACAATCTAAATGAGAATCCAAGGGCTCAACAATACTAGCGCAACGGTAAAAAGTCTGACGAAAACGGACGTCGGATGAAGAAGTTATGGAACTTTAACAGACTTTTCTTGTCCCGACCTATTAAAAATATAATATTAAAAATAAATTCAAAACTAGCCGACGGAGTCTAAAAGAAAGTTGTAGATCGTAGTCTCACCTTCGCGTGGATATAAAGAACGTCGAAAACGGAGTTCATATGAGAAAGATATGAATTTTTGAAGTTTACTAATTAACTAAAATATAAATTTAATTAAGGCCCGGTATTATCCGAAGAATGAGTCAGCGGTCCGATCCCCGATACGCCCAGCGTACCCTCGTACGCCCAGCGTACTCAGATGCTAGGCTCCGGTTCGTCCACGTCGCTCCGATGTTTCGATCGAGGATGCGCTCATGCATGACGCATGAGTACGCAGCGCGTACTCTAGTACGCCCCACGTAACGAGACCTCTCGGACCCCTATAAATAGAGATGCGAGGGTGCCAACCACATTTGATAATTTCCTTCCTTTCTCGGGCCGAAGCTCTGCGTTTCAACCCTCGGAGTCATCCCAAAGGCCCGATTTTCATATCCAAGGTGGGAAGAAAGTTTTACACTCCCGAGACTCCCAAGATTTCCCAAGAATCTCGAGAGATCCGCTTTCTCGAGTAGAAGTTCTGCTCGGTTTTCGTCACGCTTTCTTCAATCAATCAAGTGAGTGCATACCCTTATAAACTACACTTTTAAATGTTTTATAAATACTTTTAGATGCTTTTAAGGGGGTGAATACAAGTAAACACACGACTAAAATCGTGTGAAACATCGATCTTTTGCTATACTTTTCATACTGTTGTTTTAACTATCTTATGAAGTTATTATCATGCAAAATACCTCACAACACAACCTACCCTCTTGGGATACAATATGTTCCATAAATAGAAATATGTTTTATTTATACGTTTGCATACTACATCATATCAACGGTAACCATTTCAACTATAACATGATGCTTTTAAAAGAAAACTCAACTCATCATCACGTCTTTGTAACACAGTAGAAAAGGAAATCATTTCATACAAATGATTTTTCATCATATTACTCGTGAACTCGTTGTTAGCAATCATGTGGTGTCATATGGCTTTGTTTGTACCAAACGAAAGTCCCCACCTATAACCAGAGCCTCTTGGAGGGAGAGCGTGACAAGTGTGTATAGATCTATACGAGGCTGACAACTCCGCACCCTGACTGTTAGCTATAGTCCGTCATTAGGGGTGACAAATGTCAACATAGGTACTGCGTCTAGTATGCTTATGAGGAACCCACAACACGCGGAAACAGTGACTCAAGCATGTAGTAGTACATAACTCAATCATGCTTAGGGGAGGTAATAAATATATTCTAGGGTATTATCAGCATAATCAAAAACTCATGATAAACACTTCCACAACTAGTTTTACTTAACAATAAAACTATACACCTTCTTTCTAGCATGTCATAATTGCTTACAGCTTACGGTCTTGGTCATTTGAGACTGCATTTTCACTTTTAGGAAAATAAGGGATTTTCCTGGTTTAAATACATACAATTTATACAACAAATATTCTCATGCATTTCATACTTTTATAAGAAAATATCGGATTTTCTTGGGAAAACACACACGCACTTTCGAATGGCATACATTTCCTCAAAACACTACTTTTGAACTCACCAACTTAAATGTTGACACTTTCTCTTTGAAATGACTTGTATTCTCAGGAAACCGCTAAACCAGGTAGCAACTACTTTTGAAGACTAACGCGTTGGCGTTAGTAACACATTTTGGATCACCATATTGTATTTGATTTCTTTTGCAAACATGTAACACATACAATCATGTAAACTTTTCAAATATATTTATATTATGGTGGTGTGTACTTTCTTTACTATTCAATTGTTATGATACATGACATGACGTCCTCCGCCCCTGAATGTTTCCGCCGTTCTGGTTTGGGGGTGTGATAGATTGGTATCAGAGCATTGTTTATAGTGAATTGAGTATATCAACCTATAAAAGATATACTAACTATAAATACAATGGGATTAAAAATACTCTGACTTAGAGTTTATACTTTTAAATAATAAAATATTTAATTAAGTATACGTGCCTGCATTCATACTAAAATCAGTGTCACAATGACAAGAACAAAAGTATTACGATTGTTGAATATCACAAGTAAGCTTGGGGATGTATGGTCAGTCCTGGGAATGGCATAGCCTGATCAACTATGTTGGTCCGAGGACTGATTAGCATATGCCCAAGAATGGTTGTGATGTGGCAACAAGTCTTAAAAAAAAAAAAAACTTACCAACACTACCACAATGAGAACATTATAACAGAACCTAAGTCTAAAATACTATAGGAGTATTTTGTGTTTCCATAATTACTTACTCGAGAACTAAAAAGGATCTTCATTAATAAGTTGATAGTTGCTAAGTGGATATACTAAGGTTATATGTAACTAGGATATCATGGACTTAAAATCTGTGAAATTTTGCTTTACCACGGTTCCTTGTGAATTTGGAGTTGAGTTCACTTATTCGAAAGCCTATCCTGTTTTGATTACATATAACTGGTATGCACTTTACAAATAATGATGTAACTAATGAAGGTTATCTAATAATTATCTAGATAGTTCATCTAATAATTATTTCTTTACCCAAATCCACGTATAAATAACATGGCTGGACTCCATCCCCACGACAACCCGTACTTCTCGATTACAGGCAGTGTTGGATGGTTCAAAGAAGAACCAGAGAATGATCATCCACTCCCTTTTGAATGATCACCATGCTGAAGACCTTTCGGATGATGATAACTCTGAACTCGAAAATGAGAACCTACCCCTAATAGCTCCCAATTCAAACCCTAACCCTCTTCCAGCCCTTCATGGCCCGACACCTCCTTGGGTAGAATGGTTGGAAATATGGAGCGAAGAGCAAGATCAACCTATGTTGTTAATGGATACCAAAGCTTCTACCACTCAAGTGAAGGGATCTCAGCAGATAGAGTTCTACAAATCATAATCCGTAGAGTTTCCCGAAACCAAATTCAAGGCAGGACGACTTTTCAACGTATCGAAGAGGTTAATGCCAATGCAAGAATGCATACCATTCGGACCAATCACCTTGATCACCAGTGAGAGATCTGAGAGAAACAATGAGACCCTGCTACAAGCACTAGCTGAACCTCGAGCCGAAGTTATAGAGCTCCAAGTACACCAGAGGGTGTACGAGAGATACCTGCTTGATATGAAATGTCAACTAACCGAACTAAGGGTTCACCATAGGGGTGACCGTCGCCAGTAGGAGATACCTTACTTCCTCCTTTGTTTTAAAGAACCGTGTTCCTGTCTATGTTCTGTGTAAGTACTTTCTATGTGACTACCTTGTACTGTAAGTACTTTTAGTAAAGTCTTTATGCTGTCAAGGACTTTTCTACTCCAAATATGATGTATGACCTACAACAAGGTCAATTTCCTCAAACCTATTACATCTTAAACATCAATGATATCGAAAGTCGATTAACTTCCGTGTTACTCTTTGTTCAAATACCTTCATTTTTCTACCGTTGGAGTCTATCTGAAACCCCATCTAGTCAAGTTATTGGACTATGGTAATTTAACTCCAAAGTCATTTTTCAAAGCCTCTTTTAAAGGTTGGATCATATTATCCACCAACCTATAATACCTCGGCTTGAACGATAAACGTTTAAAGACCATTCTACAAACATACTTCTACTTTGAACTAGCACTGCATCATAGGGATGTAGGTCAAACTATCATGAACATACTTCTAATCAGTACTAGGACTGCATCATAGAGATGTAGGTCAAAACTTCAAGAACATACTTCTACTCTTTACTTAAGTGATCGAAGTACATCCAGGTTCAACCATTCTCGCTCACAAATTCATTTTCTTTCCATGTAACAGAATCATGTCGCCGAAGAAAAACGATCAACCCATCAACCAAACACCAACTCTTCAGATTGATGCAGCTACCTTTCAAGCTACAGTCTCGGCTGCCGTGTCAGCTGTTCTGACCTACCTTAACGCTAACAACGCGAATGTTAGCGGGATTGTTAACAATAACTCCAATCCAAGTAACAATCAAATACCTCAACGAGCAACAAACTACCACGAAACCCCGAATCCCAAACTCAAGAATAACAAACGAAAGTTCTGGGCTAAAGCTAAAGGAAAATCACCCCAAGGGGCGAGCAAAAGACAACAACATGTGGCAACCTTCGCAGCCACGACATCTGTACCTCCTACTACCATCCCTTCTGGTATCCCAATTGTCCCTACACCAGCTCGACAGTATGCCGGAAACCTACCGAAATGCAATAAGTGCAACTTCCATCATCTGGGTGGTTGTCGTCCGTTACACTGCTTTAAATGCAACAAGAACGGACATACTACAAATTGCTGCCGGACTCGGACCCAACACATTACATCAAACACCAATGTCGAAATCTCTTGAATATGCCATCTATGTGGCATAATGGGACACTTCAAGAGGGACTGTCCAACAGAGAAGGACGACGGCGAATCTGGAGGAGTTTGACCTCAGAATGGAAAGAAACAACGAAGGACCCTACTATAGTATAGGTTCACTTCAAATCGTCAGTATTATGTATGTCTTTTTAAAACATGTTTAAAACTAGTGCAACTAGAGTCTTATTTCTTTTGCGGGATCCCGTCGGTATAGGGATGCTCGTACTACGTATACTTACCTTTTGTAGTATACCTTATTTGCAACAATAGTCTATAGTAGTCTAAAGTGCTGTAACTCTGTTGATGGTTGCACGGTTGTTTTTTGTCTGTAAACGTCTTAAGTTCAAATCTAATGTCTTTAAGTTTCCTTATGATTCCGACATTATCATACGACTTGATTCAATTTGATCCACACAAAAATAGCTTCATACGTACATCTCTTCCTCCGAAATCGTCTTTCTAGCAAAGCCGTCATTCCAGAACACCAAAGTACTCGTGCATAGAGCACTTATTGTTTCCCATCCTTTCCGAAGAAAAATTCAACAAACCGCCCCGAAGTACCACTCGTACAGTACGTCAAGTTCAATCCAAAGACCCATACGGTTGATCTATCGCTGAAGAATGTATACATAGGGGTAGTATATAATCAAGGTTCTACAGGTTTAGAATTGATGATTCCACTTTAACTTCTTTTCCTCGTTGGGATGTGGGCTTAAAGAAGAATCATTTATTCGACTACCTTTTCAATCTTAATTATATACGAATCGTATACGCGAAACTGAAATTGATGAACCAGTTATGAGTTCTAAGATGAACTTCAAGATGGAGACTACTTAAGACTACGAGTGATCATGCTGCCATGCGAATAAACTTAGAAGCCAAACACATGCCCTTTCCGCCGATCGGGACAAGAGAGGCAGATGGAACAAAAGTACCTATTCTTTTTCCTAAATTCATGAGTAATCATACTTACTTTTAGATCTTCACGACATCTAATCGACCACAAGGTTCTAACTTCATAATCAGTATGAATTAGTTTTGTTCTTATACAAGAGGAAAGGTCACTGCCTATACCTCAAGACAGCTTAAGACGCAGAAAGTTAATTATACAACACATGATCTTGAGTCAGGGGCAGCAGTAATTGCTTTGAAGATCTAGAGACAATACTTTTAAGGTACAAGATGTACTATTATCACAGTCCACAAAAACATCCAACATACGTTCGAGCAAGAAGAGTTATCATGCCAGTAAAGTCAAACGAAAGAAGCAAAGTCGTGTACCGATAGTGAAAGGTTCTTTGGAAGGCCATGCGAAGATTTGAATTCACTTAGGAATGCAAAGATCAAATTAAACTTCTATCCGTAGCATAGTATCAATTCTGCTTAAACTCTAATTTCGGGACGAAATTCCCTCTAACGGGGGGATCATGTGACAACCCGATATTTCGAGACAATGAAATATAACATCAGTCAAATATAGGTAAAAATTAAACTTTCCTAAAATCTTATTTGGGTTAAATAAAGTGGTAGGAATCGTATCAAGGTTTTCGTACATATAAAGAACCCTAGAATCTGAGTTATAACGAAGAAGTTATGACCAACCGAAGATTCTCGGCAAAACCAGCAACACTGATAGACGTAAAACGCGAAGTTTCAATACAATAGTTTTTGGCCTTAGGTATCTAAATGAAAGTTTTAGATATCATCAAACCGTAAACGTACATAAAAAGAGCGTCCAAATCTGACTTCGTATGAGGAAGTTGTGATTTTTCTAAGTTACAGATATAATAGTAGACAGTTAAAAACTCAAAATAGAGATCGAGAGAATTTTAGCCGACACAATCTAAATGAGAATCGAAGGGCTCAACAATACTAGCGCAACGGTAAAAAGTCTAACGAAAACGGACGTCGTATGAAGAAGTTATGGAACTTTAACGGACTTTTCCTATCCCAACCTACTAAAAATATAATATTAAAAATAAATTCAAAACTAGCCGACGGAGTCTAAACGAAAGTTGTAGATCGTAGTCTCACCTTCGCGTGGATATAAAGAACGTCGAAAACGGAGTTCATATGAGAAAGATATGAATTTTTGAAGTTTACTAATTAACTAAAATATAAATTTAATTAAGGCCCGATATTATCCGAAGAATGAGTCAGCGGTCCGATCCCCGGTACGCCCTGCGTACTTAGATGCTAGGCTCCGGTTTGTCCACGTCGCTCCGATGTTTTGACCGAGGATGCGCTCATGCATGACGCATGAGTACGCAGCGCGTACTCTAGTACGCCCCGCGTAACGAGACCTCTCAGACCCCTATAAATAGAGATGCGAGGGTGCCGGCCATATTTGCTAATTTCCTTCCTTTCTCGCGCCGAAGCTTTGCGTTTCAACCCTCGGAGTCATCCCAAGGGCCCGGTTTTCATATCCAAGGTGGGAAGAAAGTTTTACACTCCCGAGACTCCCGAGATTTCCCGAGAATCTCGAGAGATCCGCTTTCTCGAGTAGAAGTTCTGCTCGGTTTTCGTCACGCTTTCTTCAATCAATCAAGTGAGTGCATACCCTTATAAACTACACTTTTAAATGTTTTATAAATACTTTTATATGCTTTTAAGGGGGGGGGGGGAATACAAGTAAATCGTTCTTTTGCTATACTTTTCATACTATTGTTTTAACTATCTTATGAAGTTATTATCATGCAAAATACCTCACAACACAACTTACCCTCTTGGGATACAATATGTTCCATAAATAGAAATATGTTTTATTTATACGTTTGCATACTACATCATATCAACGGTAACCATTTCAACTATAACATGATGCTTTTACAAGAAAACTCAACTCATCATCACGTCTTTGTAACACAGTAGAAAAGGAAATCATTTCATACAAACAATTTTTCATCATATTACTCGTGAACTCGTTGTTAGCAATCATGTGGTGTCATATGGCTTTGTTTGTACCAAACGAAAGTCCCCACCTATAACCAGAGTCTCTTGGAGGGAGAGCGTGACAAGTGTGTATAGATCTATACGGGGCTGACAACTCCGCACCCTGACTGTTAGCTACAGTCCGTCATTAGGGGTGACAAATGTCAACATAGGTACTGCGTCTAGTATGGTTATGAGGAACCCACAACACGCGGAAATAGTGACTCAAGCACGTTGTAGTACATAACTCAATCATGCTTAGGGGAGGTAATAACTATATTCTAGGGTATTATCAGCATAATCAAAAACTCATGATAAACACTTCCACAACTAGTTTTACTTAACAATAAAACTATACACCTTCTTTCTAGCATGTCATAATTGCTTACAGCTTACGGTCTTGGTCATTTGAGACTGCATTTTCACTTTTAGGAAAATAAGGGATTTTCCTGGTTTAAATACATACAATTTATACAACAAATATTCTCATGCATTTCATACTTTTATAAGAAAATATCAGATTTTCTTGGGAAAACACACACGCACTTTCGAATGATATACATTTCCTCAAAACACTACTTATGAACTCACCAACTTAAATGTTGACACTTTCTCTTTGAAATGACTTGTATTCTCGGGAAACCGCTAAACCAGGTAGCAACTACTTTTGAAGACTAACGCGCTGACGTTAGTAACACATTTTGGATCACCATATTGTATTTGATTTCTTTTGCAAACATGTAACACATACAATCATGTAAACTTTTCAAATATATTTATAATATGGTGGTGTGTACTTTCTTTACTATTCAATTGTTATGATACATGACATGACGTCCTCCGCCCCTGAACGTTTTCGCCGTTCTGGTTTGGGGGTGTGACACATAGAGTACAGGATATGTAATCAACTATTTTCAATAAACAAAAGTATTTATTTTTCATATTATATTGTTGTATTGTTTAAAGTATGTTTAATATCTATGATCCATGATACCGTCTCACCACCCGACATTTCTGTTTCCGACTGGAGGTGTGACACAGTGCCACTGGGTACATGGTTCCAAGGGGCTAAGCCCCTGGTGGTTCCAAGGAGCAGCGCCCCGAAACCTAAACAGATATATATATATATATATATATATATATATATATATATATATATATATATATATATATATATATATCACGAAATACTTCGACCATGTATTTCCTACCAAAATCAGGTGTGACATCATGATGATCTCATGCATTAGTTATATTTTATAAAAAACTCATTTTAGTGCCAAAAAGGAAGTTCACAAACTTCTAACCATCTTCTTTCATCCATGTAAAGATGATGAATGTCCCAAATTTTTGCTATTATTGTCAATCTTTTTTGAATTTTGGATAGCCACATCTGGAACCTACTTTGAAAAGGTGGTATCCCTATCTGCCTTTTAAAAATACTTGGTATGGGTACTAACACGGTTGAGGAATATGAGGGTAAACCTCCTCCATGCTGTGGTGATGCTGGTGAACACCACCCACATATGCAACATGAAGGCTCGTGGAGAATACAACGTCGAGCAATGCAGTTGAAAAAGGAAGGAACATTTATATGACAGTTCAATGGTTAATTTTTAAAAAAATTATTTTTTACCAATAAATACACATTTTCTTTATTTTTTTCTTTACACTAACTTCATTTCTTTTTTCTATTTTACACAACAAAGAATCAAAACCCAACCCCACAACCAAACACTCCCTCTCTTACAGGAATTGCTCAATACAAGTTTTATATTAACTTACTTATCACCCAAGGTTTTCCACAATTTCCATACCAACAAAATTGTTTCAACCCCACCTCACCTCCGATGCATTTTCCTTCACCTCCATATTTCCAACAAAACTTTTATGAGAAACAACCAAAGTTCCAAAAAAAACACATTCTTGGTTCATCATCTTCCATACCAAATATCCAAACACAAACAAACATTCAACCAATTCCTAGCTGACAACCACGACCCACATAACCATCAGTAGAAATTGTTGGTGAAACTCAAGTGGAACAAGTCAAAGGTAGTAGGAAAGGGAAAAGGAAAACCAAAGATGGTCAAAGCAGTCAACAATGGTCGATGGTAGAGGAGGAACTTGTGTTAGTGAAATCGTGGTGTCTGACATCAAAAAGACAAAAATGAAGTAAAATTTATGAAGAAAAATGCATTTCTAGAAGTGGTGTTCGAAAAATTGCATGCTAAGCTGAAGAAAAGTCCATTATGCAGCATCGTTTCCTTAAGTGATAAATAGCAAGAAATGAAAAGGAGGTATACAAAATTCAACATAATATACAATACGATTTATTTGGAAAATGAAAGCTGTATCACAGGCTTTGAAGATTTTAAAGCCATAAAGGTGTAATAGATATTGGATATATGTCACATTTTCAATTTTGATAAACCATGGGAGATTTTGAGAAAAGATCCAAAATAGATTAACGTTCCAACATCGTCGGAAACATAATTGAAGAGGTCACAAAATTCGGGTTTGGTTGACATTTCCGATGCATGAACTCACATCGACCTTAACATCAAGACGAATAAAATTCCATATGATATTATGGAGGTCTCCGCTCCTTGGTGACCGATAGGAAGTGACAAGGAAAAGCGATCGAATAAACTTGAGTAAAGTGAAAGAAAATTGAAGTACATGATGGAAATAATAGAGAAATTTAAGGAGCACATAATAGTGCAACAAGGAAAAAATATTAAGATGTGAGCACTTAGAAATTCCTCTAATGACAATAAGGGGTTGAACGGGAACGAGAGAGCGAGAAGGAGAATTTGAACATGCACGAAGAGAGTGATGAGAATCACTCCAACAACAACAACAATAACTCATGAATGACCTGGCAATTCTAAGAATGAGCACCAAAGGTTTTCTGACCAAATATCTTGATGTCTTTCTAGCATCGAAGGCAAAGATTGGAGAAAAAAATTAGGGGCCAAATTTAAATTTGTTATTGTTGTATTTTTTCAATTATCATAAAGTTTTTTAGTGTCTTTAAATGTCTTTGTTTCATGTAATATTTTTGTTTAAATGATATGTTTTATAAAATTATTTTGTTTATTTATTAAAAACAAAAAGAAAAAGAAAAAACAGTGACTTGAAAATAGAGTGATGTGGAGAATGACTTGACATGTGATGTAACAAAAAACGGTGTGGAGGGTGCGACCCATACCCACCAGGCTTATGCATATGGGTATTCTTCTCCACACCAATCCATTTTGTTAGGAAATTGTCAACACACCACTTTAATTTCCATATCATTTTTTGTGTTTTCATTTTTTTTTCATTTTTCACTTTTTTGATAAATTTTATTAGGGTGCAAAGTTCCCATTGGATGTGGCTTACCATCTTTTCATGTGTAATGGGTTGAGTATTTCGTATAAATAGGAAGTGAGTGACTCCCATTTATATAAGAACCATTATGGAACCCATTTGGAGATATTAGTTTAGTGACAAGATTTACATTACTCACTTGTAATCTTGCTATTCTAATGGAGCTTAAACAATTTTATTTACTCTTTGTGTTCTTCATTATTGATGGATTCACTTGATCTTTACTATTCCACACATGTCATAATAATTGGGTCACTACAATTGATATCAAAGAGGGTGTTCGTGAAGTGTGCTTGAATTTTTCGAGAAATTGATCCATGATGACAACATGATTTGGTGAAGCACAAATTGTGGTAAGTTCATCTTTGAGAGTGTTTTGATTCTAGAAATCGAATTAGTTCTTTGATCTTCATTCAAATTCGATTTTTTCTCTCTAGAATTCATGTGATTTTCGCTTTCTCTCTCTAAAAATTCATGTCGAAATCACTTTCTCTCTCTTTAGAATTTTGATGAATTTTGCTTTCTCTCTCTAGAAAGTCATTCGAAATTATTTTCTCTCTCTAGATATTTCATTCATAATCACTTTCTCTCTCTAGAAATATCCAAATTCTAGTGATCTTTATTGTTAATTGATCAAAGATGGTGTGTTTGCATGATGATTTGAATCTATCGATCATAATTATTGTTTCTACAATTGTTATCTGAACAAGAGATTAGGGGTGAGCATTTGGACCGGTGGACCGGACCAGACCGGTGAACCGGACTGAACCGGACCAGACCAGACCGTTTTTTTGGACCCCCGGGCCGGTTCTCAGTTCTACGAATCCATCAAAACCGGTCTGTTTTTTTCCCGGTTCGGTCCGGTTTTTACCGGGTTTAGAACCGGTTGGACTTGATTTTTTTAAAAAAAAATTGTAATTTGTCATATTTTTTAAACAACCATAACTCATTAATTTTAAGTCAGATTGACACGCGATTTTTTCCAACGTTTAATTTATAGTTTGTAGATGAATTTAGACTATAATTTTGTTGATTTTGGTATTATATTCAATGAGTTAAAGTCTTTCTAAGTTGAGCTATCAAAAGCTGAAAATTTTCAGCTTTTCAGCAATATTTTTAAAATTTTGTAATCTGTGAAAAATTTTAAACAACCATAACTCATTCATTTTAAGTCGGATTAACATGCGGTTTTTTCCAAATTTTAATTTATAGTTTGTTGATGAATTTAGACTATAATTTTGTTGATTTTGGTATTATATTGTATGAGTTACAGTTTTTCAAAGTTGGACTATCAAAGCTGAAAATTTTCAGCTTTTCAGCAAAAATATTAAAATTTTGTAATCTATGAAAATTTTTAAACAACCATAACTCATTTGTTTTAATACGGATTAACCTGCGGGTTTTTCCAACATTTAGTTTACAGTTTGTAGATGAATTTAGACTATAATTTTGTTGATTTTTGTATTATATTCAGTGAGTTATAATCCTTCAAAGTTGAGCTATCAAAGTTGAAATATTTTAGCTTTTTAACTATTATTTTAAACTATAATTTTGAATTTGATGTATCTTTAACAGATAAATCATATGAAAGGAATCTTGGTGAACTTGATATATATGTTTGTTGATTTTATTTGGAAAATTAATTTTGCAAGTTATAATATTATACATCAAGGTAGTTTAGTTATGTATGAGACGGAAACGTAATCATTTTGCAAGTTGTATCGTATCAGGACATATTCGTTTTAACGAGTTCTATCAAACCCCAAAACTTATTTTAACGACTTGTATTCTATGCAATTAAAGTTGTACCGGTCCAAACTAGTCCAAAAACCGGAAAACCCGGACCTGGAGCCAGACCCGGACATGACTCATTCGGGCCGGTCCATGGTCCACAATATTCTCCATAACCGGTCTAGTTCAGTCCAAATGCTCAACCCTACGGGAGATAGTGTAAATCATTCACTACTCTTCTATCGATTTCTATTAGGGTTTTGTATTTTTTTCTTCGATCTGTTCTTGTGATATCGATCATTTCTATCGATCGTAGACTTCAGATCTATATATTTGGTTTTCTCCCTAAACTCGATTCACTTATTACACATCTGATTCTATATATGTTTTAGTGAATTATTGACATCATGCAGAACAAAGATCCTCATACTCTTTCTTTCAATCTCTCTAGTAGTATTGGATCGACTATAAGGATTCTGATACTCTTTCCTCAGGATTATGAAGTTTGGGCATTGCACTTTGAAGACTATGTTCTTGGTATTTAAGAACATGATGTTACGATATGGCAGACAATGACTCAAGAGACATTCACACATATAGGCACAAGAAAAGAAATTGTAACGCCTGTGTTTCTAGGCTAGACATTAATATTGACATAATGGTGTAGGTTAACCTTTGTAACTCATTTAGAAGAAATGAAAAGGAATTATGTGAATTTTATGTGAATTATGTGTTTTATGCTTAATTATTACGGTTTAATTAATTAAAAATAAAAATAAGCATCAAAATTAAAGTGTGAGATAAGCCCGATATATTTACATAAAGTTGTAGTGGTCGAAACAAGGATTTCGGGGATATAAAGAATGTCGAAATCCGAGTTATAACAAAGAAGTTATGACATGTCCAAGTTTCGCGATAAAACCGGCACGGTGCCGAATGTCGTAAAAAGTGAGTTTTTGATAAACTACTTTTTAGACTTAGTGATCTAAACGAAAGTCGTAGTATTCGTTAAACCAAGAAGTTCGATAAAAAGAACGCCCAAATCTGACTTCGTATGAGGAAGTTATGATTTTTCGAAGTTTCAGCTTAGCAGTAGACAGCTAAAAACTCGAATTTTAGATCGAGTGATTTTTATTTGACACAACCTAAACGAGAATTGAAGGTCTTGTCATTAGGAGCACAACGGTAAAAAGTCTGACGAAAACGGACGTCGGATGAAGAAGTTATGAATTATTAACGGATTTCCTGTCCCGGTCTGTTAAAACTAATAATATAAAAATTAAATTCAAAATTAGCCGACGACGTCTAAACAGAAGTTGTAGAGAGTAATTTTATCTACATGTGCATATAAAGAACGTCAAAAACGGAGCTCGTATGCGAAAGTTACGATTTTCGCAAGTTTGGCACAAAAATAAAGAAAAAATGGGAAAAACTGGGCAATTTCGCATGCCACGTCACCCTCGCACGTGGCAGCTGCTGAGTGGACCGAACCCATGCGTGGCACCTCCTGATTGGACTGCAACCGAGGTCCACTTAGAAGCCAACAGCTTCGCATGAGATGCCCCGGAGACACCCCTTCGCATACGTGGACTCTTCCCATTGGACCGAGGCTGCTGACCAATCCGAAGCTCGCAGCTGACCAGTCCGAGCCTCGCCGAAGCAGCCACCTGGTCCGAGCCTCACAGACGCATGCCATCCCTTCCTCAGTTCGGATCCGAGCCTTCGGTCCTCCTCCCCTATAAATAGCAGCCATGCGAGACCTCCCGGGTAACTTTGGAAATTGGCCACTTTTAACCCCTTTTCCCATATTTTCTTCATATTAACATCCCCCCAAAGCCCCGGTATCGATTGAAAAGCCCGGAATACGCCACGAAGTGGCCGAGAAGCCCGGAAAATTTATTTTTTCGGTTTCGAAGCCCGACTTTTGCAAAGCCTGGTTTCTCAATAAAACTTCCGGTTTTATTAGAAACGATCGTTTTAGGAAACGAATTGCTGCCCGATTATCACCAAATCAAGTGAGTGTATAGTCACTTTCAATTTACACATAGATATGAAGTATTTACCTTATAATACGTGCTATGTGTAAATATATTAATTGTTTATTTGAGGTGACTGTTGAGTTAACGCTTTATACAGGTTTTAAACAGTATAAGTATTTTTATCTACAAATATGTTGGGTAGAACATGGGTAGATAGTGATGTATGATAAAATAAAATTAAGGAGAGGCCTCGATGATTTTTGAGATCCAGTCATCTAGCGGAGTTTAGATGACGACCACAGACTTTCTAGACAGTCCAGTGGGAAACATTAGCAAGTCCGCAACCTGTAGGTGTTAATGAACTGAGAGTGTTCATTCGCTGTACTCCATCCCCCTCATGGTTGCCTTTAGGACATGTATGGCTGAGGAAACCCCTTAGCAGTAGTGTCCATCCCGATGATATTCTTTAAGCTAGGTCCCTTGTGACAAATGTTTAGGGACATAAAGTGAGGATAACGGGAACGGGTAATCAGGGTTATTGTTGATTGATGAACTTAGTAAGTTTATTATTATTGTGGGTTGAAAACCCTATATGCTCACCAGGCTCCCAAGTCTGACCCACTCAGCTTTTTATGTTACATGTAGTGGACCCCGAGCATAGTCGGAGGACAATGAGGGATTTTTGGATTATAGGCCAGTAGTTATAAATAACTGTTGAAAGGCTTATAATGTCTTGTTTATGCTTTTGATCTGTATCGGAACTTGACATCCCGAGGTTTTGATATGAAATGAAACTATACATTTCTTAAAGAAAGTTTTGATAAACTTTTATCATGTTTTGTTTTGGGAACAAATTCCGCAACATCTTTTAAAAAGATTTCTCTGATTTTATTATAAAAAGCATAAATAAAATCGGTCTTTTCTGGCCGAGAAATTAGGGGATGTCATAGAAATCAAGACTTTAGCTTACTACAATGCACTCATGTTGGAACATACAAACGTTCCATAAGAAGAAAAAGATAAGCTTATGTGAAACATAAAGACGATGAGAATCATAAGGTTTTCTCTTCCTCCGGACACTTTCCGCCTCATGAGTTCATGTACTACTGCTAAGGAGATATGGGATAGGCTCAAGGAACTCTATTCAAGTGACGCTGATTTGGAACACTCTCTACAAATACTACTCTTATTAGAGTTTAGAGCGTTTGCACAAAATTCTAATAAAAAAGCTAGATCAAACATTCAATCGCTTCAATCATCTGTTGGGCAGGATGCTTAAGAATAATCTCAAGCGTGAAGTTTTAGAATAGAAAGTCATGTTCATGAATGGATTGAGATCCGAGTGGAAAGTTATTGTGTCTACTATGAAGGAACATGAATAGTTCAAGAGCTACTTATTTGTAAAGCTTATGGGAATTCTGAGATCCCACGAAGATGATGTTATGAAAGAGGTGAAGATTGTTTCTGGTATGGGATCCTTAGCATTAGTTGCAAAGGGAAAGAAGGCAACTGAAGATGATTCAGAATATAATCTCTTGGATAGTGAGATCTCTAATGATGAGAAGGCTTTGTTAGTTTCCAACCCTAATAAGTTCTTCAAGAAAAACTTCTCTCATTATAGGAACAAAGATAGGCCGAGTGGTAATTCTAGTTCCGAGAAAGCAAGGGATAAGTTTTTTAAGAACTTAGGAAACAACGAGGAGAAGAAAGATAAGAAGCTTTTGGGCGATTCCGGATATGATTGCAATCACTTTCATGGAAAGAATCAGTTTGCCAAAGGAATGCGTGCTTAGGAGAATGAATGAAAAGATAGAAACTGAGAAGGACGAAGCTTACTATCTTCAGAAGATTGAAGATCTCAGGAAGAAGAGTGCAAAGTCGGCATTAATTGATCATGCAAGAAGGAAGCGATGAAGATGGAAGAGTCGAGGTATGGTCTACGGAATCTGATGATGATGAGGTCAGGAAACCCACACATGATGGGTGCTTTGTGCTAAATTCAGAAGAGCAGGTCTATGAGAGTAGGTGTCTGATGGTTCAGAACAAAGAGGTAATGCAACCGATGGCAGTCATGTTTCAGAAAACTATTTTGCTGCGAAGCCTATTTCAGAACAAGTGAAAGAATGTGAGAAGGCCATCGATAAGGTACACTCTATAATTAAATTTCTAAATATTCATGTTACTCGTTATGAATCTGAACTAGACGATTTAAATTATAATGTTTCTAACTTCTGTGATTGTTTAAAAAGAACTCGTCCGAGTAACGCTAATCTGTATGACCAAATCAACAGGGTAACGTTTAAAAGTGAAGATAGGAGGTTAAGGATTGAGAAGTTGGAAGTATAGCTTACTAGAACTAGAGATGACATTATTTATATTAAGAGAGACAATCTTGCTTTTTTAAAACAAAGGAACATTTTTTGTTTAATAGCTAGGCGTTTATATTTCAATATTACTCAATTGCATCTTGATTGTGAAATAGGAAAAGGTTTGTACTAAATGATTTTTCCTTTTATTGAATTGAAAGAGGATGAAATCGATGCAGATTGTTATAAATGTGAATCCATTGTTTCTTCTGATGAAGCTTCTAACTCATACAAAATTAGACTTGAGAAAAGAGAAGGATACATTAAGTCATAAGAATATGCTGAAACAAATGTTGAATGATAAGGATAAAGAACAAATCAAATAGGATACTATGCAAAAATTTGACTCATTATGCAATAAATTAAATTCAGAAAATACTTTCGATACCGAAAATGTTTCTGAATTTGATGAAAGCGATATGAGTGAAATTGTAACACTGCAGATTTTCAAAATAATTTTTCTTTTTCAAAATCGCATAATGTATCGCATCACAAATCAAAATCCATAATAAATACTGTTTTCAAAAACAAATCCCAAGATCTCTACACATAATAAACTCCATCGGTGTGTGTGTGTGTACGTGTCAAGCCGTCGCCTTCCCATGGTCCTCGCTGGTACCTGAGACATCAAACACAACAACTGTAAGCATAAAGCTTAGTGAGTTCCCCAAAATACCACATACCATAAATACGCCACTCGAGGCTAACCCGACCCTCCGGTCAAGATGTCTCAGCGGGACCCTCCAGCCCCGCAGCTCGTCGGACCCTCTGGTCCAGTCATAGCTCATTAGGCCCTCTGGCCCGGTCTGAATCGTTGGACCCTCCGGTCCGGTCTATATAGTCATACAGCATACAAATAACACATAGCATGTAATCTCAAATATAACACATAATCTCATACATAACACATAAGACCCTCTGGTCAACTCAGAATACCACTCAAGGTAACGTATAGTGAGAAGACTCACCTCGCGCGTCTCGTTAACTCGTAAATCTCTTAACCACTAGTGCTTGATCTCCCGAGTTGTCGACCTCCTACAACACAAGTGTATTCCTACTTAATACTACTTGACTCTGGCTGACTAATACCACGAAGTCACACCAGTCAACACTGGTCAACGGTCAACGGTCAATGGTCAACCCGACTCGCCGAGTCTAGCGTGGACTCGCTGAGTTCCTACAGAAACACGATCCCTCTGAATCTCTTCCGACTCACCGAGTCACCCACCCGACTCGGTTACTCAACCCCCGGTTCATAATCGTTGAACAACCCGCACCAACTCGCTGAGTCTAGGGAATGGACTCGGCGAGTGCATTCCATGCACAACCCCAAACGACCTTCTGAGGTCAGATCCGCTTCACTAATTCATAGATCCAATCTCCTTAAACTTATTGACCACGTAAAGTCCAAGTCTTGATGCTCATCAAGCATTGATTAGCTCATGAATGGTGTTTTAGCCTCAAATACCTTGATCCCAAGCCAAAACCTCCATGGATGTATATAAAGCTTTGGCAATGAGGTGCTCTGGACCTCTATGGGTCCAGATCCAGGACCTTAACTCGCTAAGGGACCATGAGGACACTAGATCTAGCCACAAATGGGTTCAAAAGCCCTAAATCTACATGAACATCACAATACTAGAGAATGTTTCGAGATTGTACCTCAGTTGTGATGTTCTGGACCTTAAATCTTCAAGAATCCACCCTTCTCTTGCTTCCTCTTGGCTAGATCTCCTCTTTCCTTGCTAGACAACAACTCCAAGATCAATAATGGCTCCTTCCCTCACTTGAATCACTCAAACGCTCTAGGGTTTCTCTCTGGGGGCTGATGAGTGCAAATGACGGCCATAAGGCCCTTTAAATACGCCTCAAACCCGAGAAATTAGGGTTTCATTAAACAGCGTGGACTCGCCGAGTCCACTCTCGGACTCGTCGAGTCCGGACGCGAACCCGCGTCCAAATCCGCGATTATACTCGGCGAGTGTAGGCTCCAACTCGCCGAGTCTCCTCACAAGGTACCAAAATAAATAAATAAATAATACCTGGGAATCCGGGCTGTTTCAATTCTCCCCCACTAGAACTAGACTTCGCCCTCGAAGTCTCGCTCTACAAATAACTCCGAATGCTGCTCACGTATCTCACGCTCCGGTTCCCAAGTCATCTCGGACCCCTTCCGATGTTGCCACCGAACCAAAACCAAGGGCACCTCCTTGTTCCGCAGAACCTTGATCTTTCGATCCTCAATCGCAACTAGTCTCTCCGCGTAATTCAGGCTCGCGTCCACCTGAATGTCCCCTAACGGCACTACCGCCGACTCGTCGGCTATACACTTCCTCAACTGAGACACATGGAAGGTATTATGAATCCGCTCCAATTTCGCGGGTAGCTCCAAGCGATATGCTACCCTGCCCACCCTCTCGATCACCTGAAACGGTCCAATATACCGGGGGTCCTAGGTTGCCCCTCTTCCTGAGTCGGATCACTCCTTTCCAAGGAGATACCTTCAGGAGAACATAATCACCGACCTGGAACTCGATTTCGGTTGGACGTCTATCTGCATAACTCTTCTGGCGACTCTGAGCGGTCAACAACCTCTGCCTGAATTGCTGGATCTGCTCGGTCGTCTGAAGCACAATCTCCGTACTACCCATCACGCGTTGCCCTACCTCACCCCAGCAAATAGGGGTACGACATCTCCTCCCATACAACAGCTCAAAGGGTGGCATACCGATGCTTGAATGATGGCTGTTGTTGTAGGAAAACTACGCCAAGGGTAAATACACGTCCCAGCTCCCGCCGAAGTCCAACACACATGCTCGAAGCATGCCCTCGAGCGTCTGAATCGTCCGCTCACTCTTCCCATCGGTCTGTGGGTGGTACGCGGTACTGAAATGCAGCCTCGTACCTAACTCCTCGTGAAAGTTCTTCCAAAATCTGGAAGTAAATCGCATGTCTCGATCTGAAACAATCGACATCGGAACCCCATGCTGCGATACCACCTCCCTCACATACAAGTCTGCCAACCTCTCAGTAGAAGAGCTCTCACTAATAGCGAGAAAATGAGCGCTCTTCGTCAACCTGGCCACGATCACCCAAATTGTATCAACTCCTCTCGCAGTCCTTGGCAATTTGGTGATAAAATCCATGGTAATCTGTTCCCACTTCCACTCAGTAATCTCCAACGGTTGCAGCTTACCATGCGGACGCTGGTGCTCGGCCTTAACTTGGCGACAAGTTAGGCACCTCTCGACAAACCAAGCAACATCCCTCTTCATACAGGGCCACCAATACTCCTTCTTTAGGTCCAAATACATCTTGGTAGCCCCGGGATGGATCGAGAATTTCGATCGATGTGCCTCCTCCATCAAAATGGTACGCGTCCCGCCCACAAATGGTACCCAAATCCGACCCTGAAACGTCATAAGTCCCCGACTATCGGTAACGAATTCCGATACCTGACCAACCACCCGCTCTCTTTTCTGATTTTCTGATCTCGCAGCCTCAGCCTGAGCCCCTCGGATGGTGTCCAAAATCGGGGTCATCACCGTCAACCTCAAACAGATGTCTCGCAATGGGGCACTTTCTGCCCTACGACTCAGGGCGTCGGCTACCACATTAGCCTTGCCCGGGTGGTACAGGATCTCACAATTATAATCCTTTACCACATCCAACCATCTCCTCTGCCGCATATTTAGATTTGGCTGATCCATCAAGTACTTCAAGCTCTTGTGGTCCGTGTATATCGTACACCGAACCCCATACAGATAGTGACGCCAAATCTTGAGGGCGAAAACCACAGCCCCCAACTCCAGGTCATGGGTGGGATATCTCGTCTCATGAGGCTTTAACTGCCTCGACGTGTACGCGATCACATGCCCTCTCTGCATCAACACCGCTCCCAACCCCGATATCGATGCATCACAGTACACCACAAAATCCTCCATCCCTTCCGGCAATGCAAGCACGGGAGCTTCGCACAATCTCTGGCGAAGGGTCTCAAATGAGGTCTGCTGCTCCGGACCCCATGAGAAAGTAACACCCTTCCGGGTTAACTTGGTAAGTGGCACAACAATTTTGGAGAAGTCCCTGATAAATCTCCGATAGTAGCCTGCTAGCCCCAAGAAGCTCCGGATCTCCGCAGGTGACCTCGGCACTTCCCAACTCATCACAGCCTCGATCTTGGTCGAGTCAACCAATATCCCATTCTGGTTAACGAGATGTCCTAAGAACTGGACCTCCCGTAACCAAAAATCGCACTTGGAGAATTTGGCGAATAGCCTCTCCAATCTCAGAACCCCGAGGAGCTCCCTTAAATGCTCCTCATGCTGCTCTCTGGTCCTCGAATACACCAGGATGTCATCAATGAATACAATTACCGATCGATCCAACATCGGCCTACATACCCGGTTCATGAGGTCCATGAAAGTCGCGGGTGCATTGGTGAGCCCGAATGGCATCACCACGAACTCGTAATGCCCGTAATGAGTCCTAAATGCCGTCTTCTGGATATCCTCATCCCAAACCCTCATCTGGTGATATCCCGACCTCAGGTCTATCTTGGAGAACCAAGACGCCCCCTGCAACTGATCGAATAGATCATCGATCCTCGGTAATGGATAACGGTTCTTGACCGTCAACTTGTTCAACTCCCGGTAATCAATGCACATCCGGTGTGAACCATCTTTTTTCTTGACAAAAAGGATCGGTGCTCCCCAGGGAGAGCTACTAGGACGGATGCACCCCTTCCCCAACAGCTCTTGCAGCTGTGAGGATAACTCCTGCATCTCTGGCGGTGCTAGCCGATATGGTGCCTTAGCGATAGGCGTAGCCCCGGGAATCAAATCGATACGAAACTCCACCTGCCTCTCGGGAGGCACACCCGGCAACTCCTCAGGAAACACGTCCGGAAACTCACGCACTATCGGCACCTCATCCACTGAACTTGGCCTCCCAGCGGCCTCTCGTACATCCGACACATAGGCTACGAACCTCTTGCAGCCTTGCTGCAAACTCCGCCTCGCTCTAGCGGCCGAACAGAACACCGAACCACCACGAGTCCCCTCGCCATAAACCGTCAGCGCTCCCCACTAGGATCTTGGATCGTCACCAATTGACGCTCGCAATCTATGAAAGCCCCGAAACGGCTCAACCAATCCATGCCTACTATGACACAAACATCCCCCATAGCAATCGGAATCAAATCAATCGGGAACTCCACCCCGAAGATCTCCAGCACGCATCCACGTATCACCTCGGTAGCACATACCTCACGCTCATCTGCTATAGAAACCCGCAGAGGTCGACTCAACGCCTCTCTCGGAATACTAATGTGCCGACTAAAAGTCATAGATATGAAAGACCGACTCGCACCCGAGTCGAATAAAACTAATGCAGGTACAGAACTCACAAGAAAAGTATCTACGCATAACATACAACAATCACAATAGCATAAACTCAATATAAAATAGATAAAGATTACATACCCGCCACGACGTCAGGTGCTGCGCGGACCTCCTCCGCAGTCAGCTGGAAGGCTCTCCCCCCTAGCCTTCGGTGCTTCGGCCTTCACTGACCGGGTCTCAGCAGCTCAAACCACAGGTGCAGATCCCTGTGCTGACCTCTGAATCTGGGGGCACTCGGCCTTCCGATGGCCGGTCTGGTTGCAATGGAAGCAAACCGAGAACCCCTTCGGACAGTCCCTCGCAAAATGTCCTTCCTTCCCGCATTTGTAGCGTACCCCAGTCTTGCACGGCCTGTCATGGCTCTTGCCGCACTTCCCACAAGTGCGGCCCCTCGAACTGCCTGACCTCGAATCAGCGGGCATTGCCCGCTTGGCAGCCGGTTGCGACTGGGCCGGTCTCCGATCACTCCTCTGCAACTCAGACTCCTCTCTCGCCTATGTCTCAAGCTCGATCTCCCTCTTCCTGGCATTTGCCTAGAGCTCGGCAAATGTCTGATAAGTCGAGTTCACCACAAACTCACAGATGTCCCTCCTCAAAATACTCAAATAACAGCTCATACGAGCCTGCTCAGTGGACACCAACTCCGGGCAAAACAGCGCCCGCTCATGAAACATCCTCGTAATCACTGTCACCGACTCGGTCCCCTGCTTGAGGGTCAGAAACTCCTGAGCTAAACGTTCCCTCTCCACCTGGGGAACATACTCTTCATGAAACATTTCCACCAGTCCTTCGCCCCCAAGCGAAGCTGGTTGAGTGCGAATCACACCTTCAAGTGCTCCGGACATGAGCACGTATAGAAACACCCCTCCATGTCTGAGATCCACCTTATAGCGGCGATTGGATCCTGTGTACCATCGAACTCTGGTGGTTTCGTGTTGCTGAACTCTCGGTACAGCAACAAATCACCACCCTGGGGTCTCGCAGCAGCAACAGCTGCGGTGGTTGTAGCAACAACAACATCAGTCAAAGCAGTGTAACGCTCGTCAAATGTCTCGATCAGTGTGGTCTTAATAGACCCAAACATCTCCGGAATCTCGGCTCTGATGGCAGCAACCACCTCCTCATGGATGATCCGACGGATCTCCTCATCGCTCACCCCACTGATCTCGGGGTTATGGCGTGTCCCGACCATGATCAACCTCTGAAATACAACATAAAAATATCAGGGATACTCTTGAGTATACTCACACTCGATAACTCAAACATCCTCTCTCCTGGTACCCCAAGGATTCTTACTTGGACTGCGCACCAATCCGGTGTTTTCAATAGTACGGGCCCAATACTATTGTCCACATCGAATTAATATACAATCCAAGTCCTGCTCCTAGGATCCCAAGTCGCAAATACTCTACTCTCGCTATGCACTGGCTACCCTCAATAGCCCTCTCCTGAGCTCCTCACTGCTACCTACTCACTCTCAAAGTATCTCATAGCAGCGGCGATCTCCTAAGCTAAGGCATCACAAATCAGGCCCACTCTAGTCCTAATAGGAATACCTAGCCTCTCTAACATGCACAACATAATATCTCATAACTCATAACATATAATGTAAGGGTATTTTGGGGATTCACCGTTCGGGCGCTGGCTGACCGTACACACCATCCACTCTGCTTGTTTCCAAAACTTCTTTTTCTTTTAGAAAATTTGCAGTTTTGGTTGTAAAATTTCTCAAATCCTCGGTTTGAGTTCAAATATGCCCGAAGGTGCATCCGAATCCCTCAAACCAAGGCTCTGATACCAACTTGTAACACCGCAGATTTTCAAAATAGTTTTTCTTTTTCAAAATCGCATAATGTATCACATCACAAATCAAAATCCATAATAAATACTGTTTTCAAAAACAAATCCCAAGATCTCTACACATAATAAACTCCATCGGTGTGTGTGTGTGTGTATGTGTCAAGCCGTCGCCTTCCCACGGTCCTCGCTGGTACCTGAGACATCAAACACAACAACTGTAAGCATAAAGCTTAGTGATTTCCCCAAAATACCACATACCACAAATACACCACTCGGGGCTAACCCGACCCTCTGGTCAAGATGTCTCAGCGGGACCCTCCAGCCCCGCAGCTCG
The DNA here is from genome assembly GCF_002870075.4 of Lactuca sativa. NCBI lineage: Eukaryota > Viridiplantae > Streptophyta > Magnoliopsida > Asterales > Asteraceae > Lactuca > Lactuca sativa. The sequence goes on along the minus strand of NC_056627.2, from coordinate 313,844,195 downwards.
TCGGACCCTCCGGTCCAGTCATAGCTTATTGGGCCCTCTGGCCCGGTCTGAATCGTTGGACCCTCTGGTCCGGTCTATATAGTCATACAACATACAAATAACACATAGCATGTAATCTCAAATATAACACATAATCTCATACATAACACATAAGACCCTCTGGTCAACTCAGAATACCACTCAAGGTAACGTATAGTGAGAAGACTCACCTCGCGCGTCTCGTTAACTCGTAAATCTCTTAACCACTAGTGCTCGATCTCCCGAGTTGTCGACCTCCTACAACACAAGTGTATTCCTACTTAATACTACTTGACTCTGGCTGACTAATACCACGAAGTCACACCAGTCAACACTGGTCAACGGTCAACGGTCAACCCGACTCGCCGAGTTTGGCGTGGACTCGCCGAGTTCCTACGGAAACCCGATCCCTCTGAATCTCTTCCGACTCACCAAGTCACTCACCCGACTCGGTTACTCAACCCCCGGTTCATAATCGTTGAACAACCCGCACCAACTCGCCGAGTCTAGGGAATGGACTCGGCGAGTGCATTCCATGCACAAACCCAAACGACCTTCTGAGGTCAGATCCGATTCACTAATTCATAGATCCAGTCTCCTTAAGCTTATTGACCACGTAAAGTCCAAGTCTTGATGCTCATTAAGCATTGATTAGCTCATGAATGGTGTTTTAGCCTCAAATACCTTGATCCAAAGCCAAAACCTACATGGATGTATATAAAGCTTTGGCAATGAGGTGCTCTGGACCTCTATGGGTCCAGATCCAGGACCTTAACTCGCTAAGGGACCATGAGGGCACTAGATCTAGCCACAAATGGGTTCAAAAGCCCTAAATCTACATGAACATCACAATAATAGAGAATGTTTCGAGATTGTACCTCAGTTGTGATGTTCTGGACCTTAAATCTTCAAGAATCCACCCTTCTCTTGCTTCCTCTTGGCTAGATCTCCTCTTTCCTTGCTAGACAACAACTCCAAGATCAATAATGGCTCCTTCCCTCACTTGAATCACTCAAACGCTCTAGGGTTTCTCTCTGGGGACTGATGAGTGAAAATGACGGCCAAAAGGCCCTTTAAATACGCCTCAAACCCGAGAAATTAGGGTTTCATTAAACAGCGTGGACTCGCCGAGTCCGGACACGAACCCGCGTCCAAATCCGCGATTATACTCGGCGAGTCTAGGCTCCAACTCGCCGAGTCTCCTCACAAGGTACCAAAATAAATAAATAAATAATACCTGGGAATCCGGGCTGTTACAGAAATTTTTGTTGAAGATGAGATAGATTGTTCTGCTTTTGTTCAAAATGCTGATGAGCCTAATAAATTTAAAAATTCAGTTGAATTCAGTCGTATTGTTGAAAATAAAGGCTCGAAAGTTTTAAATGAAAAAACGACAGTTTTTCCGAAAGTACAAACAGTTATGAATCAAGTTTTTGTGCAAACCAGACTAAACATAAATGATACTTCAGAACTAACATCCCTTGTTAATAAAGATAATTTTGATGGTTGTGATGAATACTTCTAGTCCAGGCCAATAGACAACGCAGACAAAACAAAAGGTCTTTCTGAAATAACCTCCTGGAAAAAAATGGAAGTACATTTCGGAACCACTAAATCGTGTAAACCTTTGTTACGATCAGGCACAGCCAAGTGGCACGAAGGATATGCCCAGTGAAACCTCTTCTAAACAACACGAAACGCCAGTCAGAAAAGAAAAACCTAAGTTTAACATTCATTAGTCAACTGAAGAGTTTATTGCTAAGAAAAGACAACTGAATACTAAATATAGGAAAAAACTTGCAAGAAAGATAGCGTTTTTGGAAAAATAAGAATCCCAATCAAAATTCTATTAATTAAAAAATATTTTTAGTTCAAAATATGAATTCTTCTCCAATTCAGAAACCAAAATCAAAACCTTTTCCAAAAGCACGGGTTTCAAAACCATAAGTTTAAAAACCAATTGAAAAGCTAAAATCCAACTGTACTCCAAAAACACAATTTTAAAAATCTATCAACACATCAAAAGATGTTAAGGGCAAAAGTAAAGTTGTTTCGGAACCAAACATTTCTCTCAAGGAATATGAAGCAAACTTGAAAAAGGAGGAGAAGGCATTTGCGAAAAAGATGGGTCAGAAACACAAAGAGTTTAGTCAATGAAAAGCTAATATAGTTGAAATAAATCTTTGCGATGATAAAATGGATGTTTTCAAAATAATAAAAGAGAAGAATAGTATTTTGATAAAAATATCCGTTTGGGTTGATAAGACTAAGATTTTTCCTATTGTCAAGAAATCCTCATAAGGACCCAAGATGGTTGGGTTCCTAAATCTCTCTGAATTTTGTAGGTTATGTGTGACGAACAGTACGATTTAGAATGGTATATCGACAGGGGCTGTTCATGTCACATGACTGGAATGAGAGAAGAAATAAGGGAATTCAGATCGTTAAAGGAAAGCGGTCAACGCTACCGGAGAAATAAAAGGCTATCGAATGATCGCAAATGGAGAATTCTCTATTCGGAACGTAGCTTATGTAGAAGGCCTGCAACATAATCTAATAAGTATTTCACAATTGGTTGTAGGCACTGGGCTAAAAGTGTCGTTTAATGACGAGGGTTCTGAAATTATAGAGAAAAAAAAATCTAAAGCAGTGCTTCTGAAGTCTAAATGAAAGGGAGAAATGTATCCTATGAATTTGAAACCTATCAAAGGGAAGCCATCCATTTTCCTTCTTATGAAAGCATCTTTGGATGAAAGTTCGCTATGGAACCGAAGGCTCTCCCATCTGAATTTCAAGGATATAGACAAACTCGTACTAGTTGATCTTATACGTGGTCTACCTTTTCTGAAGTTCAAAAAGGAACATCTGTGTGCTGCTTGTGAGCTTGAAAAGCAAAGTAGGAAGAGTCACTCGACCATGATCAATACCAAAATAATCGAGCCACTAGAATTAATGCATATTGATTTGTATGGTCCATCTACCATCGAAAGTATTGGTGGTAATAAATATATCTTGGTTGTTGTTGATGATTTTTCAAGATTTACCTGAGTATTCTTTCTTAAACAGAAATCAGATGCCACTCTAAAGTGTTGGGTCAAAAATATGGTTTATACTTTGCTTTTCTAGGTAAATGTATTTTTCTGTATAGGACTGTAAACAGCTCTGTGTTTACGACCATATAAGTGTTTACGGCCGTAAGCCCATTTACGGCCATAAACCCATTTATGGCCCATATTCCCCAAGTATATATATAGGTGTTAGGTGGTTGAGGAGGGATTGATGAACAGAAGAGAGTGTATGGTCTAGAGGAGCTTATGTGTGTGTATTCTAAGGTGTTCTAGAGAGAGAAACTAGAGAGAAGAACAAGTGTGTGTTAGTGTGTGTGAATCTCATGTAAAGGATCATCATTCTATTCATCAATACATTGAGATTCATACTATTCTTCTCCTCATCTTCTATTTTGATCTGGCATCATCCGTTTGATTGGGATTCCGCACCATCAAACGGATCTGATTGATACAAAAGCATATAAGGGACTTACAATTGGTATCATAGCTTGGATTGTATCAATCAATTTTGTCAGATTTGGAGCTTATTTGATCATATTTTGAAAGGATTTTTGCGTTTTGGATAGATCTTGAGAAATTAGGGGGGTTTGTTCTTCGTGTTTTTGATAAAAAAGGGTTTTTGATCGAGTTTTGGAGCTACAAAGTCGAAAAAACGATGTTTTTGGTTGTAACATGCGAGGGGGTGGCGGCATGTACGGCCAGGAGCTAGGGTTTCCGAGGAATTTACAGCCGGAGTCAGAGTTTACCGCCCCAGAGTTCACGGTCCGAGATTTACGGCCTCAGAGTTTACGGTCCGAGGTTTGCGGCCAGCACCTCGCACTCCTTCTCGTTCAGTAACAGCCTCGCAGCAGCGTCCTCGCCTCGCATCGCACACTTAAAAAAAATTGGACACGGAATTGGGGGTGCCGGGATTCAAACTCGGGTCCCTTAAGTCTATAACAAGCACGCGGCTTACCAGTTGATCTACCAAGTCTCTTGTTCCACTCCCCTCGATTTTAATTCTTAAACACTCGCTTTCTCGGTTTCTTTTTCGATTTTTGACACTTTTAACCCCAAAATTCAATTTCCTTTATTTTTAAGTTACTTTTTCACCCAAAAATTATAGTGTTTAAATTTTGACTTTTATTTTTGACTTTTTACTTAAAATTTTGACTTTGACTTTTAAAATTTGAACTTTGACTTTTTTGTTTCACTTTTAATTTTTCAAATTTAGCTTTTCGGTTTGACTTTTAAGTTTGAATTTTGAGTTTGATTTTTTAAATTTGACTTTTAAGGTTGACTTTTGAGTTTTTTAGTCAAAGGGAATTTTTAATTTAAGTTTGACTTTTAAGTTTATTTTTGGCTTCTATTTGTGCTTTTAATGGCTTTTGAGGTCAACAAGGGAAATGAAGACATGAAAGAGAGTCATCAAGATATGTTAAAACAAAAGTTCAACATGTTCAATTATATTCCTGGAGAAACCCAGCAAGCTCAATTGTAACGATTTATCACACTTACTACTGAGATGAATATAAATGGGATCTTGTTGACTAAATCTGAGAAAACAAAAAGCTACTGAATTCACTTCCGAAATCGTGGGATATGAACGTGATTGTCATTAAGAAGACAAAAGATCTCAATCATCTTAGTCTTGCTGCTGTAATTTAAGAACTTGACGCTTTGAAGTGTGGAAAAACAATGAGTTCTGCAAACATCCCGGTCAATGAAGTTTCATGTACTCCATCTTATGAAGATACGATTAAAATTCTTCGTGAACATAATGATTTGCTAAAAAGGGAAGTCGATGACCTAAAATATGAAGGATATAAACTTAGGAAATGACAAAAACCCCTGAAGATTGAATTAGAAGCAAAAAACAAAGACTTTAGGAAGCTTCAGGAAGACTATAACAACAAATGTGAAAATTATGACTATGTTAAGAAACAACTTGCTGAGTTAACTGCTGAGCTTAACACATTAAAAAGCAAATTTGAAACTGCAGATTTTGATTTTAAAAAATTTGATGTGTCAAGCGAAGTAGTTGCAAACATGATAGACCATTGTCTACAATTTAAAAATAACCAACAAAAAGGTCTAGGGTATGACAGTGTTCCTCCACCTTTCAATCATAACTATAAATCCATCCCTATGACATAGGAAGAAATTGACAGCGAGGCACATATTAAATATGGCAAACTAGTTGGATTTGTGTCAAGAGGTATTTAGGTTGAAAATACTAATGCTTCTACTTCCTATGCAGATAAACCACTAAGCCAATCCAAGCAAGCAGCTAAAGAGAGTGTGTATGATAGTAAAGTAGCAGAAGATGAGAACAAGGAGAAAATCATTAAACAACCCAACATCTCCTTGAGCTTTGAATCTGTTGCTTCGAACTTAGCTGCTTCTGATCAACCCGCTGTTGAGAAATACAGGCCACCCATTCCAGTGAAACAGAGTGCATGTTGTAAGTGTGCATGTGGGAACAATAAGAGAAAAGGCAAGGATACACCACTAGGGACAGGAAGAAACAAGTTACCAGTGAAGAAAAAGACATGCTTTCACTATGGAACACCTGGACACATTTCCCGAAACTGTCCAAATAGCGCCTATGTTCCTTACTACGCACAAGGATGGCAGAACGCGTAGGGTGGGAGATTCTACAAAAGAAATCATCCGAGGTCACAATCGCGCAATGGCGACTGGAATACCCACAAGGGCAAGAATTCAACTCCCAAGACCAAGAAATCAAATCCCAAGGTCAAGAAGGGTATGCTGGCCAAGAAGTCTAATCCAAGAGATGCTGCAGTGAAACCAAGACCGACTAGGTCAAAGTCATCTCAACGACCGACTTTAAGTTCAAAATCAAGTGCCGAGGCACCCATCCGCTCGAAAAAGAAATGGATTTAACCCGATTACAGATGGGTACCAAAGGTTCAATCTCCTAAATAAATTAATGATTCTAATATTTCTACATCTTATGTTTGTGATAAGCAGGATATGTCATGGGAGAGAGTACCTTGCATTGATGAAAAAGGTCAACCCAGTTTCAAAATGGATTGGGTTCCAAAGACCAACTGATCCCGCTCTGTGTCAGAGTAGCTATGGAGGCATATCATCAGACTTCGGTTTGTTGGTAGTGGCTATTCCAGGCACATGATAGGGGGCATCTATCAATTGTACAACACTCAGAACAATGTTTGAGAGTATATGTCCTTTGCGGGAAGGGAAGAAAGGAAGTGATCACTCATGGGGTTAGTGCTTAATGACATGAAGAATTTTCAGATCTGTTCTGAGATTGTGTGTGCTGTTCTCAAACCTTTTGGATGCAAATTCAATCAGTGACTTACGGTTTGAGTTTTTTTCTTGATACTCCTAAGTTTATCTTAATCTGTATCATTTTGAAGACAATCCTTTATTTTCTTATAGTTTTTCGTTAGTAGGTTGTTTTGGGAAGTGATATCAAGAAAGTGATAACGGGCAGTCTAAAACCAGTGTAAGGGACTAAATCTGAATTGTCTAGACTCTGTGTTCAATGTGCTGGTAGGCACGGAGGATTTGACATTGTGGATTTGGATAAGATTGTTTGGACTGACCATACGACGCTCGGGTAGATTGAGCAGTGAGATAAACACGGGAACCCACGGATACACTAAATTAATACGCATCTAGAACTGTGGCTTAACTTTTCCTTGATGTACAGACTTATGTCCTTAATTCTGGTTCTGATAGGGCGACTGGGGGTTTTTCGATAAAGTAGGTCTGTAGGAAATTATTTTTTTTGCTTTCTATCTGTTAGTCATATGTTGGTTCTTGTGCGTGATTGGAAGAGATCTGACCTGGAATGCAACATATGCAACTCTATTTCTACGCACCTCCCTATCTATGAAACTATTTCTATCTGTTAGCCATATGTTGTCTCCTCTGTGTGATTGAAACATATCCGAACTCGAACACAACATATGCAACATTCTACCTCTCAATCCATGTATCCTAGTTAGCCATATGTTGTCCCCTCTACGTGATTGAAATATATCCAACCTGGGAAACAACATATGCACCCATTTCTAAATCTGACTTCCACCTTGATAATTGTTTACTCACCTAAAGTAAGGAGTCCTTAGGAAGTTCTTGATAACCAGGGTATATCAGGAAGCGGGAAACACGTTCTAGTGCAACTAAAAATTGAACCATTTAGAGGCTGTCTGTAGATCCCGCTGCTTAATTTAAGTGGATAACAATACACGTGGTCATCGTAAGCTAAATGGTGTATTTAGAAAAATTTGTCAATATTCTTCGTGTTTAAGTGGACTACAATACCGGCAATTGACCAGATCTATTCATGAAGGTGAATGTACTGATAAACAAGTTCAGGTTGTCTCACAACTTTGATCCCAAATATTTTTCTTTTTGTTAAATTTGTTCATAGTTTTCCTCTATGCACAAATTTAGGGGGAGAATTAAAAAAAATTTCAAAAAACAAACAAAAATCAGAAAAATTAAAAATCCAAAAAATAGTGTTATTTCTATTTTATTTCTTGTTCAAGAAAATAAAAAATCCAAAAATATTTTTGTTTATGTTTTATTTTTTTCAGAAAATATGAAAAACCCAAAAATATTGTGTGCTAAATTTTCTTTTAGTTTTGTTTTGTCTTGAAAATTGAATTCAGGTGAAGATGAAACTCATGGAGTTTGGGTCAAAGATTTCTGAGTCAATGCTTCATCCGTGATCATCGAAGAATTCTCATTCGAAGGACCAAGAAATGAAGATTATTCTTTCGACTTTCAATCTTTCAACCCTAGAAGCAAGGTGAAGCTGAAATTAAAGATTATGTGACTGATTGCATTGAAGCCTCCACAATCAGTATGCTGTTATCTTGAATCTGCTGAAGTGATCCTGGAGATTTGTTTTCTCTGATGCTCTCTCTAAAGATTCTCAAGCTGAAAGCGCTATCTTTCAAGAATCAGTACATCAAGCCTCCTCACCCAATGTGCGTTCAGAGTCAAATCTTGAAGAAAAGCTCAATTGCTCAAGGTTAAGTCATTCATTGAAGATTCATCAAGTTCATCTTGAAGTTGTGAAGAATTTGAAGATAAATGTTGAAGCCAATCTCACAATGAAGATTAAAAAGAAAAGCCAGCTACTTTTTAGGAGGAGCTTGTTGGGTCAATTAAGAAAAGAAAGCTATAAACCAAGGGAAGATTGTTGGGTCAAAAATATGGTTTGTACTTTGCTTTTCTGGGCAATTGTACTTTTATGTAATATTTTATGTGTTTACGGCTAGGTGGGTGTTTACGACCGTAAACGGGTTTACGGCCATAAACCCGTTCACGGGCGTGAACTTGTGTTCGGCCCATGTTCCCTATAAATATAGGTGTAAGGGTGAGGAGTAGTGAATAGTAGAAAGAAGAAATAAGCTTAAGTGTGTGCATTTGAAGGTTTTATAGAGAGAGAAAAAAGAGAGTGTGTGTTAGTGTGTGAGATTCTTATATCCGAATCTTCATTCATATCATTACATACAAGATTCATCATCTTCTTGTTCTCCTTCTCTTCTATTTGATCTGACATCATCCGTTTGATTGGGATTCTGCACCATCAAACGGATCTTATTGACACACAAGTAGATTGGGGACTTACACAAAGTTGAAAGTTTTCATCAAGCAGATAGAGCTTCAATTACGAAAGCATGTTTGGAAAATTCGCAATGACAACGGTTCAGAATTCAAAAACCAAGCATTTGAAGAATTATTAACTAAAAAAGGGATAGCTCACAACTTCTCTGCTCCTTACACTCCACAACATAACGGCGTCATTGAAAGACGAAACCGCTCTCTTTGCAAAGCAGCAAGGATGATGTTATCATTCATGAATCTTCCTCTCTACTTCTGGGCTGATGGAATTGCAACTGCTTGTGTCACACAGAACCGTTCATTCATCAAAAAAAGATTCTTAATTACACCTTATGAGATTCTGAACAGAATAAAACCTAACATTAAATTCTTTCATGTGTTTGGTTCCAGGTGTTTTATATTCAATTCTAAAGAAGAAAGGCTCAAATTCGATGTGAAAGCTGATGAGGGCATTTTTTTGGGTTATTTGTTAACTTCGAAAGCATATAGGGTTCTGAACAAGAATTCAAGAATGATTGAAGAATCCTATTATGTCACCTTTGATGATAGCTATTTGAAGAAGTATCAGAAAGAAGATTGTCAATCAGAGGAAATGTTTTCGTCAACGAATCCGATAACTATTCCTCTATCGATTCTATATGAAGACTTTATGAATTTGTTCAATGAACCTGATAAATCCATCAATTCTGAATCTAAGGCAAACGACAATCAAAAGGATGAACTGAAGAAGATAGTTGATGAAGCTGCAGAAAATATCGAAACCTCTCATGAGTACCAACTCCGAATGCTTCAGAATTCCCCAATCCACCACAACCTTCTGATGCTCCATTCCAGGGGGAGAGCTTATCTTCAAGTCCCAACATCGAAACTCATTTCCAGAGAAGAATCTGATTCCGAATGAAGGACACATGCAAACTTTCTGGGGGAGAATGAAAATAATGACTCCGACGTACAATCGGAATTCGAAGAAGTAAATGATGAATTGGATCCTACCTATGATCTGAACTACCATCCAGTGACAAATTGGATTAAAGATCATCCAAGATCTCATCTAATTGGAGACTCATCTTCAGGCATTCTGACAAGGGCTCAACAAAAAGCGAAACAAACTACATTATTTTCAAAAATGGAATTTTACATATTTAATTCTTTCATCTCTAAAATCGAGCCTAAAACTGTGAAGACTGCTCTTGATCATGCTAATTGGGTTCAAGATATGCAGTAAGAACTCAATGAATGAGAAAAACAAAGTTTGGAGACTAGTTCCCATTCCGAAGGATGCCTTAGTCGTCAGAAAGAAATAGGTGTTTCGGAACAAATTGGATAAGAAAGGGAACGTGATTCGAAACAAGGCACGACTGGTGGTCAAAGGATACTGCCAAGAGGAAGGTATAGACTACGAAGAGACTTTTGCACCAGTTGAACGACTTGAATATGTTCAGATCTTTCTTGCATATGCAGCTCAAAATATTTTGAAGTTTTTCAAATGGATGTGTTGTGTGCATTTCTGAATGGTGAACTAGAGGAAATAGTCTATGTGGAACAACCACTAGGCTTCGTAAATGAATAGTATCAAAGTCATTGCTATGTTCTGGATAAGGCTGTGTATGGCTGAAACAAGCTCCAAGGACATGGTATGAAACCCTTACTTGTTTTCTAAAACAATCAAAATTTAAACAAGGTTTGGTTGTCCCAGCCTTCTTTCGAAAGAAATATGGTGACCATTTAATGATCGTTCAAATTTACGTTGATGAGATCATTTTCGGATCCACTAATCTTAAATTAACAACTGAATTTCAAAAACTAATGGAAACTAAATATGAAATGAGCTCAATGGGTCCTATTAACTTTTTCCTTTGTTTAAACATTAGATAGATTTCAGAGGGAATATTCATCAATCAAGAAGCCTACATGAAGACCTTGCTAGCAAAATTCGGTATGGTGGGTGATTCAAAGGTCAAGGTCCCAATGGCCTTCGGAACGATGCTTACATCTTCCTTGGACAAGCCAGCATCAGATATTACTCTATATCGATAGATGATTGGGTCTTTAATGTATCTAACGTCGATTCGTCCTGATAATATGTTTGTTGTTTGTTATTGTGCTAGGTTTCAGGCGAATCCACGTGAACCTCATATGAGATCTATGAAGAATATATTCCGATATCTCAAAAGAACAACCTCTCTCGGAATTTGGTATCCTTCTAACTGATTCTTTATGCAAGCATATTCCAATGTTGGTCTTGGTGGATGTGATCTCTATCTTAAAAGCACATTTGGGGGATCTCAGTTTCTGGATGGCAAACTTATTAGTTGGCAATCCAAGAAGAAAACTTGTGTCTCCCTATCTACTGTAGAAGCCAAAAGCATCGCAGCTGCATCATGCACTTTCTAAGTGGTATGGATTCAGAATCACCTTAGGGACTATGGGATAAACATGAAGAGGATTCCACTATATTATGATTCAGAAAGTGCAATCAGAATTTACCATAATCCAGTGCAACACTCAAAGAAGAAACATATAGAACCGTGACATCATTTTATAAAGGATCACATTGAGGTTGGAAATGTTGAAGAACATTTTGTTAGATCCTCTGATCAGTTGGCTGAAATCTTCACAAAGCCCTTACCTGAAGCTACGTGCAATCGTATTTTACAAGGGCTTGGAATGATAAAAGTTGAATAAGTTCCAAAATCCCTTTCGTAATCAGAATTTTATGTTCACGTTCGGAGATTCGGAATGGTTTGGATTCTACTGTTCATCAGGGTTACATAATGCTTCTCTATCCTTTGTACATTAAGTTTCTTCCAGTTGATTCTGAGCTTCAGAATGCTTCAGAAGTTAATGTTCATTTGTGCTTCTGAATTTATATTCTTTAATATTTTTCTTTATTTCTGTTTTATCTTTTTCAGAAAATTTAAAAATCAAAAAAATATTTTCTTTTTTTTTTGTTTTATATTTTTCAGAAAATCCAAAAATTACAAAAATATTTTTATTTATTTTTTGTGTTTTATTTTTAGAATACGTTCACGAATTAGGTGTACATCCTTGTTACATCAATTTAGAACGACAGGGCAGGTATGATTCTGAATCTATGTACTAGATAAGTGTCCCTAGAAGCATGACGTTGCATGTTGTCCGAAGCCTCTGAGACTCTATGTTAGAAGCCTTAATGAAACTTTCATTCCGATCGTTTCTTCCCAATTAGGCTGATAATTCACATAAGTCATGAGCTACCTTACTCTTCTAACACTGAGTTAAGAGTTGACTGCTTTGTCACTAATTTATAGCAGAGGTATACTTTCTCCTTCGGAACCAACCTCCTATTTCTCCATCAATTTTGCATTCATAAAACGTAACCCTTGAGACCCTCATCATTTACCACTAAGGTTTATGGTTACACAACATCTGCGTTGATGATCTTGAAATCGTTATCACCATGATTTTGAGTGAGATTTCCTTACGAATATTTCACCAAGGAATTGATGATTAAGACCTTATTGGTTTGTACCAATATCGTATGAAATCTCATTTTTTTTCTTTTTGTGAGTGATCTTAATGAAACGTTCTCGACCTAAGACATTTCTTCCTGAAAGATCCAGATTTTTATTTTTCTTGAGATTTCCTTAATATCAGCCACTTAAAGTATATCCAAAGCATACTTGTTCTTATGGCTACACTGGTCAAACAAGTACTTTTTCCAGATTTTCGAACTGACGTTGTTTGGTTGAAGCATAAGCCACCCTTGCAGTCTACTTAAAATAAGCCTTTCAGTATTTCTTAATAAATTGATGATTGCAATTCAACGGGAAACCATACAAGCACTTTTGAGTCTCTCTTGACTCAGAAGGAAGAGATCGTTGCCCAGGATCCATCTAAATTTCATGTCATTTTTTTGACATCACAAAATCCCAGAAATTTAATTACTTTATTTCTTTTTCTTTGGCACACTCTTGCACAAAAATCTTTATGATTTTTCCAAATCTGGTTCTAATTCTGATTGATTACTATTATTCAGAAAACAGGTTCTGGTGGAGTGACATTTTATTCCGAATGAGTCAAAACCGAAATGACGGTTTCTTGGAGATAAGGATTTAAATCAAGCATGTCTTTATCAAATGCCTGACATCACGCATGTCAGTTACAATAAGTATGACACATGATGAGCTGTCAGGCTATCCCAGGCTACTTTTACGGGATATGGGAACATTAAATAGCGGTTTCTCTCACCACTCATGACGTATAAAACGGTTTTTGACGATTGATTTTCTTTCTTAACTCACAAAGTATTCAAAATTCTCAAGGAAAAAACCCCTTTATCTTTCTACTTACTACTCATCATCTTCTTCATTGCTACCATGGAAGGATCATCTGAAACTACATCTTTTGCTGATCTATCAACATCTGTCATCATGCTGAATCTAAAGCCCGGTCAAAATCTTATTTTCGAACTTGACTCATCTTGATAAAATGAAACCCTAAGGCTAATGATTGAGTGTTTGAAGTGTTGGCCTCTTGATCAAGCTCTTACCATGGCAAAATCTATTCCACTAGTCCATCATTCTATGGCGTATTCTTTTGCCACCTACATTCAAACTGATGTAATCATAACCTTCGAGGTTGCCACCAACCGGACTTCAATCAACAAAGCTCGTTTCTGCAGATTGTTAGGGTTTGATTCATCTGAAGGACTTGTAGATCCAGACTCGATTTCCTCCATCGATCTTATTGACATGTTTTACTAGATGGGTTACATTGGGGATATCTCATTGTTGTCCAAGTTTAGGAAGCCCAATCTTCCTCCTATGTGGAATGGTCTGTTCACGTTGTTGTTCAAGAGCTTTCCTAAATATGTTGCGGGCTCTAACATCTCAAGTAAGCTCTTCTATACCATTATCTATGGCCTCTACCATGGAATCAATTTGGATTATGGTTCTATCTTATGGACAAAACTCATTCAGAACACAACTTCTACTACATGCACACCGACATCTCCTACACTCATTTTTGGTCATTCGTCGTCAAAAGAGCCCTAGTTCACTTCACGGTTCCTATGATGGATGATTCTATTATTGCTGCATGTCCGATTGTTCAGACGTAGACATTTATGATGTATGACCCAACCAAGTTTAGTATTGTTGGTTTGATTCCAGAGAAGATGCTAACAAAGGTGCCTCAGGACAATGTTATAGTGAATGAATATTGGAAATTACCTCCTTTTGTTGCTCTCCCTATGTTAGATGAATTGCAAAAGGCGATTAAGGAGGCCAACAAACCGAATAGGGGTGTAAAGTGAAAGAGAAAAGCTAGTCTTTTTGATGTTGTCAAAACTCCGAAGAAGAAGATCAAGAAGTGAACTCATAAACCAAGATCTCTGTCTCTAGTTGTTCAGGAGGCTTCAAAATCCAGAACTCACACTGATATTCAAGAGGATTCAGTTCGGAATGAGGTTGATGACACAACTGCAACTTCGGAACCACCTACAACCACACCAATTCCAAAGGTATCCATTCCATCTACTTCTTCTACTCCTTTCTCTAATTTCTTTTGGATGAACACTCCACCATCCTCTCCGATTACCACTACAATTCCAATCACTATTTCTCCACTACCACCGAAGATTTATATGGGTGTTTCTCTTCCATAGATGTCTATTCCTTTTTCTACACCTATCTTTATTACTTCCAATGTTCCTCCTCTTTCTAGAATCATAAGAAGTCACTCTTACCATGTCCGTTTCGGAGGAGGTACACACTTCATGAATTCATGTCAATGTATCTGATACAAGGGCAGATGCTAATAGTGGTGTGGCTAAGGAACCAGCCAAATCTATAGCTTCCCCCACTTTTGCTTCTGATCCTGACATCCTTTTTGGGGATGATCAAGAAAACTTCACAAGCTTTGTTTTCAACCCTTTCAACATCAATGAAACAAGTGACGATGATGAAGTCCCGATGGCAAAAGGGCAATTTAAACAGCTCAATACGAAGTTGGATTCTCTGTTAGAGTCTTCCAAATCCTCTTCTGACTATGAGTATATGTGGAAATCGCATCAAGCTACTATTGAGGTGCTAACGAAGGAAAATACGAAAGTCCTTGAAGCCTCGACCAAGGCAATTCAAGCTTCAGAGAAAACTATTTCCGAAATGTCGAAAAATACTCCAAGATATTCAATTGTTTATAGCTTAGTTCATAACCTCTACTGACTCCAAAACTGAAGCAAAGAACAAGGTTATTGCAGGGTTTTGGATTTCCTTGCAATCTAACAAGGAAGCCCTTTCCCTTGTCCGTTCCGAGATCAAACATGACAACACTTAATTGAATGCATCAGTTGTCTCCAAGATTAAGAAGCTTCAGACATATCTTGCAGCAAAAAACAATCTTATGGATAAATTGGTCGAGAAGACTACGAAAGTCAAGGTTCTTTCAGTCAGGCTCCACTACACAAACAAGCACCTTGATGATCTGTAATCTGAGAAACCAGTTGTCAAAAGTTGTATTTCTGAGATTAATCAGTACTTGCACATGATTATGGAGACTTGTGACTCTTTACTCACAGCCTCAGTTCGCTAACACCTTACAGAAAAAATTCAGCCAATTTTTGCGATGTTTAATCAGCTTGAGGGTGTTTTAGATAGTAATGCTCCTTCGAAACAAGGAGGAGACAAAGACAACAAGGAAGAACCTCAACTGAAGTAAACAACTGGTGAACAACATGAAGTAAAACCGAAGATCGATGCTCAGAAGGGTAATGAAGCTTCTGCATCTGGTAGAAGCAAGGAAAAGATTTGTGATGATGAAGAAGCATGATAAGGAGCTTGATAATCTTTTGCGTCTTCGTAAAGAGTTAGAAGATAAGGAAAAGAAAGCTGAAATTTCCAAAGTAACTCTTGAGACTCAGAGGTCGCTATTTCCTCCGTGGATAATGGATCAAATTCAGAAGGAGGCTATTGGTGATCTGAACATCAACTGGCTGGAGCCTTCGATTTCCTTTGATCTGGAAAACTCTTTAGAATCTCAGCTTGATTTTCCTATAACTCCTCGGGCATTTCTGTTTCGATGCTTTGAGAAGATTAAGAAAGGACCACTCTCAGAGTATGATGTCAATCATATGCTCTTCTCTTTCTATTTTAAATATGCCAAACCTCAGTTCCAGACATGGAGCTCGTAGAAGATTGTTGCTCTAAAGGTTTATGCGCCAGTTCCAACTAAAGACTTCATAAATGTTTAGTTTAAAGGATTCTGAGGGGCAAGTCGTATTGAAGATGAGTCCACTCTTTCTGACCTTCCTTGCATGAATCCATACGATTGGATTTGTTCCTGACTTTGTCGAAAGATGAACAGAAGTATGAGCCAATTGTTGCTCATCTGAAAAGGATGTTGATTTGCTACATTCTTGAACTTGCTAAAATAGATGTAGAAATAGCATCTATACTAAAGAAAAGGCCAATTCTGAAGGTTGATCCAGAACCGAAAGATCTTCATAAGTTCAAGTTAGAAAAAATCCGAAAAGACAATTGGTGTGTGGTGTATCAACGGAAAGAAGGACAGAAAGTTCTGAGGAGTATGTTCTTTTTGCGAGAAAAACACTTATGCTCGACCCTTTCTCTGAACTCTATCCTCAGACTGATTGAAGCTTGCAAAGAGAAGAACACTGCTGATCAAAAATGTTTTTCGGATATGATTCAGTGGTACCTCGTTTTCAGGAACACCCTTCTGAATTTGATGCCAAAATTGTTCAAGGTGCAGAAAAGGCAACATTGAGGAATCTCCTTCGCAATTTGACACAAAGGGGGAGATTGTTAGGCTTATTATTATTGTGTCGAAATATGATTTGTATAGTAGTGGTGGGACTAGTAGCAACATCTGCTCTGACGAAGTTGTGGATCACTGATGGCTGCCAGGGCAAGGCAGAGGCGCCAGTTGTTCGGAGCAGGTTAATTTCAGCTGACAGCCAAGGAGGCTCGTGCGGCACCCGATGTGGTCACTGGTATGTATATTCTTCTAACCTTTTTATATATTTCATTTATCATTCTTATGTGTCTGTGTTGCTGTTTAGCGACGTTCCTTGTGAATGGTATTCCTGCGTTGGTCCTGTTTGATTCGGGGGCTACCCGATCTTTTGTATCTCTTGTGATTAGCAAGAGGTTTGACGATGTCCTGGGATAGTTAGATTATCCACTAAAGGTCGAGATTGTTGATGACCGTCCGGTGCGAATGGCAAGGATTCATCGAGGATGCACTTTGGAGTTATTCAGTGAGTAGTAGCCAATTGATTTGGTTCCGATTCCCTTACGCGATAGTAAGGTCATTGTGGGGATAGATTAGTTGAGCCCTAATGGGGTGATGATTGATTTAGAGCTTCAATTGGTACATGTTCGAGCCCCAAGTAGGGGAGAGTTGGTGATCTACGGTGAGGGTGCTCAACATGGGTTGGCTCTCAGTTCGACGGTAATGACCATGCATTATCTTTATTAGGGATGTTCTGGGTTTGTGGCCTACATGATGGATACCTGGGAAAAGGGTGAGGTGACCGCGGATGATGTACCGATTGTTCAGGAATACCCACATGTGTTCCTGGAGGATTTATCGGGAGTGCCTCCAGAGAGGCAGGTGGAGTTCTGGATTGACTTGGTTCCAGGTGTAGCTTTGATAGCCAAAGCACCTTATCTGTTAGTGCCTCCAGAGGTGCAGGAGTTGTATACACAACTGCATGAGTTGTTAGACAAGGAATTTATTCGGCTGAGTAGTTTACCATGGGGAGCATCGATCTTATTTGTTAAAAAGAAGGATGGGTCGCATCGGATAAGTATCGACTACCGGGATCTGAATAAGCTAATTGTAAAGAACCATTATTCACTCCCAAGGATCGACAATTTATTTGATCAGCTTCAGGGTGCATCTTGATTTTCCAAGATTGATTTGCATTCGGGTTATCACCAGATGAGGGTCAGATAGGAGGATATACAAAAGACAGCCTTCCAAACTGGTTATGGTCATTATGAGTTTGTGGTGATGCCCTTCGTCCCCACCAGTGTTCCATCCACGTTCATGGACCTCATGAATCGCGTATACAGACCTATGCTGGACCAGTCATTAATTGTATTAATTGATGATATCCTGGCATATTCCAAGACTCGGGAACAACATGAAGAGCAACTGGATGAGGTATTAGAGACTTTGAGGAGTGAGAATTTATTCGCAAAGTTCTCCAAGTGTGATTTTTGGTTGCGCGAGGTGCAGTTTCTCAGACACCTTGTCAACCAAAACGGTATTATGGTCGATTTGACGAAGGTTAAGGCGGTGATGAGATGGGAGGTTATGAGGTCTCCATCCAAGATTCAGAGTTTCATTGGATTGGCAGGCAACTATCGAAGATTCATTCAAGATTTCTCTAAGATAGTAGTTTCTTTGACCCGATTGACATAGAAAAACATCACATTTTGTTGCCGGCCTAAGCAGTAGGCAGCTTTTGAGACTCTGAGGCAGAGATTATGTGAGGTACCTATTCTGACCCTGCCAGAGGGTGTTGAGGACCTTGTGGTATATTATGATGCATCAATCATGGGTTTGGGTGCAGTTTTGATGCAGCGGGGTCATGTGATAGCTTACACTTTGAGGTAGCTGAATCCTCGTGAGGCGAATTCTCCTACACATGATTTGGAGTTGGGGGTTGTAGTTTTCACCATCAAGATTTGGCAACTATACCTCTATGGAGTTCGTTGTACTATAAACACAGACCACAAGAGCCTGAGGTATCTGATAGATCAACCAAATCTGAACATGAGGAAGTGTAATGGTTGGATATGGTGAAGGATTATGATTATGAGATCCTTTATCACCTGGGGAAGGCAAACATGGTGGCCAATGCTCTCAGCCGCTAATCGTTTTCTGCCCCGATCAGGAATATATGTTTGAGGAGGACTGTAATTACCCCACTATTAGAGCATACTCGAGAGGCTCTAGTTAAGGCTATGAAGGAAGAGAACCAGAAGAGTGAGTGCATAGTGGGTTAGGTGGCTTCTTTCGATTTTGATATTCGGGGGTTGTTGACCCTTCATCAGAGGGTGTGGGTTCCATAATGGGGTGGTGCGCGTTAGGTTCTGATGGAGGAGGCGCACAAGTCGAGGTTCTTTATCCATCCTGGAGTGATAAAAATGTATAGAGATCGCCGACTTGATTACCGGTGACTATGTATGAAGCGGGATGTGGCCTATTATCTGGAGAGATGCTTGACTTTTAGGAAGGTCAAGGCCAAGCATTAGTGACCCCACAGAAAAAATTGAGTCTTTGGGTATTCCCATTTGGAAATGGGAAGAGATTATGATGGATTTTATCACCAAGTTACTTCGGACATGGCGTAGAGTGGATTCGATATGGGTAATCGTGAACCGATTGACCAAGAGTGCACATTTTATCTTGATTCAGGAGAGCATGGCAGAGAAGCTGGTAGACATCTACATTTGGGAGGTCGTGGCATGACATGGGGTGTCGGTTTTAGTCGTTACAGATAGGGATGTTCGATGTACTTCCCGGTTTTAGAAGAGATTCAATGAGGAGTTGGATACTCGTCTGCATTTCAGCACAAGTTTTCACTCGTAGACGGATGGTCAAAAGGAGCGGACTATCCAGACAGTGGAGGACATGCTGCGAGCATTTGTTCTGGATTTTGGCGAGAGTTGGGAGATGTATCTTCCTTTGGTGGAATTTTTGTATAACAACAGTTATCACGCCAAAAATAATCGATCGACTTTTGATATGCTCAATGCGAGGAAGTGTAGGACCCTGATATATATTGGTGTGAGGTCGGTCAGCAGGTCATGGAGAGAACTAAGGTAGTACTCAAGACGACAAAATTAATTTAGTAGGTTCGCAACAAACTTCATGAAGGGTCTGATAAATGGTTTGGGCTAGGCTTTATGTGATTTGTTTGGTTTTGAGTCTGTAATAGTATTTTAGAGTTGTTTACTGTTTTGCCATGTTCACGACCGTAAACACGTTTACGATCGTGAACGTGTTTACGGCCGCAAACTCAGTTTGCTGTCTAGACTAGTATATAAAGGCTAGGAGTTGGTCATTTGTATGGTTGGATGCCTGTCAGTTTACGGCTAATACTTGAGTTGTACCAGACGGTTATTTGATATAAACGTGTGCAAGCTCAATTCTTATTCATCTCTTTGCTATTCTCGATTTGTGATTGTTTGATTACTAGTTTTAGATCCAGATACGGACCTAACAATTGGTATCAGAGCAGAAAATGGTATCAAAAGTCATTCGATCGAGTTTTTTTTGAGTATTCAATCTGCTATTCTCACTGTTCGAACATTAGTTTCTACGTTCTAGGCTTTGAAGAGACAAATTCCATCTTAAAAACGTGTTTTGAAGGATGTTTGTGAGTTTACTGCCCAATTGTAAACTTAGCTTACGGTCGTAAAAGTAAGAACTTCATCAACCATAAACAATTACTCTTCAAGAACCGTAATCAGGATCGAAGAACCGTGAACTTAAATCGTAAACTTAAAACATTAAACTTAAACCGTAAACCCAGAAACTGTGAACTCATACTGTAAACTCAGTTTACGGTCGCAAATTCATCAACCGTAAACTCTGTTTACTGTTATAATCAGCTTAATTTTTATTTTTAAAAACCATAAACCCCTTTGGAACTGTTGAATTACTTTAATTTCAAATGGATTCTCAAAGTCAAACTCAGTTTCAAGAACTTGATGCTGTTATGGGCATGACTACACGTATTCCAAGATTGATGTCTGCTGAAGGTTTTCCCGAGTGGAAATACAGAATAGAGAAATATATTAAAATGAAAGATTTCAAGATCTAGAGAAGCATTCTTAGAGATCTTGTCAGAATTACTGTGACTGTTGGAGGTTAATTGGTTGACAAATCTGTTGAAAACTACACTGATGAGGATTTTGAATTGATTGAGGAACAGGAAAGAGCATTAGCCACTTTAACCATGGCATTATCTCCTGATATTGCTCAAGGTTTTCGTGAGTACACTTCAGCTAAAGCTCTATGGGAAGCTCTTATTGAGGTCTATGAGGGCAATGAAGATATGAAAGAGAGTCGGCAGGACATGCTGAGACAAAAATTCAACATGTTCAACTACATTCCAGGAGAGACTCTTGAAGCTCAATTGCAAAGGTTCACTGCACTCACAACTGACATGACTATTTCAGGGATTTTCTTGACCAAGTCAGAAATCAACAAGAAACTTCTGAATGCTCTTCCTAGATCATGGGATATGAATGTTGCTGTGATTAAGAAAATCAAGGATTTGAATCGCCTCTCTTTTGCAGAAGTCATGGCGGTTATCAAGGCATGTGACATTGATGACAAACAGAGAGTAATCAACCATGTGAATTCATACTCTACTGCAAATCTTGGAGTTTCATCCAACAATGCTCTATCATCTTTCATGACTCCTCAGGTCAAGCTTTCGCAGTTCAACAACCTCAGATTCAAACTTTCAATGTTGTACCATCCATCCCTCACCATCAAACTCCAAATGTGCCATTTGCTATTCCTCAAACCATTTCTGCTCCCAATATGTCAGCTAAAGTCTCTTCTTCAAACTCCAAAGAATCTGATGAAAATCTGGCTCTAGCCACTAGGCTAGTTAACTGTTACAATGCCTTTGTAGCTGGAGATCTTCCACCTCAGCTATCATTTGCTGATTTGGACCAGATACATCCTGAAGATGTAGAGGAAATGGACATTACATGGCAAATTGCCATGGCTATTTTCAGAGCCAAACAATTCGCCAAGAAGACCGGGAAAAACAACCGGGCCATGAATGCTGACGAGAAGGTGGGATTCAATAAAAGCATGCTGAGATGTTTCAACTGCCACGAGCCAGGTCATTTTGCTCGTGATTGCTCGAACCAGATCGCAGAATCAACAACAACAGGCAGGTGGTTGTAGTGGGAAACAATCGTGCAAGAGCTACAGCTAATGGAGAAACAGCTATGGTTGCTCAATCATTTGACTGGGAGGACCAAATTCAAGCCTTGAATATCTCAGGACCAGAAAATGCTCACCTAGCTCAAATTGATGATATTGCTTCAAAGAATATTGATGTTGATCCAGAAGCAGAGATGATGGAACTACAGCTTGCTCTAATGGTATCTACCTCTTCTGAGCCCAATAAAAGCGAGGTAAATCTACCATATTGTTCATTTGCTTGTAAAGAATATGTTAAACTTCTTCGTGATGAAATACGAGTCTTACGTAGGCAAGTAGAGGACCTTAAATATGAGGGTTATTAACTTAGGAAAGGACAAAAACCCCTTAAGGCCCAACTAGAAGCAAAAATAAAGGACTTTAGAAAAATTCAATCAGAATACAGTGAAAAATGTGAACTGTATGATTATGTTAAGAGACAATTTGATGCAGTAACCAAAGAACTTGACGCTTTGAAAATTAAAAATGAAAAAATAGATGTTTGTTTCAAAAATTACACTGTGTCAAGTAAGGCAGTTGAGTCCTTATATGAAACCCAATTAAAATTCAAAGAAAATCAAAACAAGGGTCTAGGGTATGATTGTGTTCCTCTACCTTTCAATCATAACTACACATCCATCCCTATGACACAGGACGAAATTAACAAGGAGCCACATCTTCGAAATGGAAAACCTGCAGGTTTTGTTTCAAGAGGTTTTATTAACATTGAAAGTACAAATGTTTCCACTTCCTCTGCAGATCAACCATTAGATCAGGCAAAGCGTGAAGCTGGAGAATCTATTTTTGTTTTTAAATCTGATGTTTCTGTTATGAATAATTTTGATTGTGTTTCTGATGTTAAGACTGAAAATGTTTATTGTGTTGGCTCATCATCTGATACTGTTGAATTTAATTTTTTCGATATGTTTGATGAATTGTTTGGTAATTCTGATGCTTATGATTCCCATAAAGAATCATCAACTCCACAAGTCAAATCGAATGAGGCACCTTCACTTATTTCTCAACCTAATTCTCATGCATGTTCTTCTAAGAAGAGTAAGAGTGTTTGTAAAGAAAATAAATTTGAAAAATGCAATACAAGTTCAAATAATAAATAGATTTGTTTTAATTGTGGTGTTGGTGGTCATATAGCTAGGAATTGTCAAAATAGGATCTTTGTAAACTATCTGTCACCAAGAGGGGAGAATGAATCTCGAGGAAGGTCTTTAATTAGAAAATCCTCAAGAGCTCGTTCTCGAAATAATGATCAGAAAGATGATAGAAATAGAAAAAGGTCTGGTCTTCAAACAAATAAAAAGGTTTTTACTAACAAAGCTCAAAACAGTTTGCCAAAACCGAACAAGGCTCCGCCAAGATCGGTTTCGTCAGAAAGCAATTCTAGATATTCAACCAGTTTTGGTAGAACATCTAGAAGGTTTGTGCAAACTCCTTTAAAGTCTATTTCAAAACCACCAGAGAATGTTGTAAAACCTAAACTTCAATGGAAGCCCAATCAATTTCTAACCATCGTTACCACCCTCTGAAGTGATTAGGAATGAAGATCCTAATTTGAAGATTTTAAAATCTAAATCAGAAAAAGTGAAAAGGAAATCCAGGATAGTGATGAGCTGGGTTCCTAAATCTAAATGATTCCACTCATTTTGCAGGGACAGTTGCGGAGGAATGTCGTTCGTCCTTGGTACGTCGACAACGGCTGCTCCAGGCATATGACTGGAGACATATCCCAACTGAGCGAAATTCTATCTTTTAATGGGGGTTATGTTTCCTTTGCGGGCGGAGATGGTGGAAAGATCACACAGCGCGAAACTGTTACGAATGGAATGCTGAGCTTCAAAAATGTCAACTACGCTCCGGAGTTAAAGCACAGCTTGTTGAGTGTTTCCCAAATATGTCAACCACTGATAAAGAGTGTATGATTCTCAAGCCAGACATTGCCATCCCAGAAGAATGGATTCTAGTCAAATCTAAACGGGATGGGAATGCTTACATTATTGATATGAATAGCAATCTCCCTGAAAAAGTCACTTGTCTATTCTCAAAGGTCTCCGAGCACAACGCAATGCTGTGGCATCGAAGACTCGGTCATGCTAACGCAAAAAACCTGAATCGTCTTGCGAAAAATAAGATGGTCCGAGGCCTCCCTGTCATAGACTTTATCACGTTTGAAAAGTGGGTTTCCTGTGCTCAAGGAAAACATCATCGGAAACCACACCTGCCCAAGCAAGTCAACTACATAAGTCAAGTGCTCCAATTGTTACACATGGATTTGTTTGGACCGGTCAACGTCCTGAGCATTAACCGAAGCTCATACTGCCTCATTGTGATCGATGATTTCTCTCGATTTAAGTGGGTCTTCTTCTTATCCAACAAAGTAGGGGTTGCTGATCTGATAAAGAAGTTCGTGGTGATGATTGAGAAGCAGACCAACAATCAAGTGAAGGCGCTTCACACTGACAATGAAACTGAATTTAAGAATTTGGTTCTTGATCATTTTTTTGCAAAAAAGGGGATAGTGCGTCAATATAGCTGTGCTCACACGCCTCAACAAAACGGTGTTGCTGAAAGGAGAAATAGAACGTTGAAAGACGCCACAAGGACGATGCTGTATGATTCCAAACTACCTGTTTTCTTTTGGGCCGAGGCGATTAACACTGCTTACTACGTGCAGAATCGTGTTCTAATCAACAAAGTACAGATGAAGACTCTATACAAAATTCTTTATGGACACAAGCCTTCTGTCAACCATTTCCGTGTATTTGGTTGCCCTTGCACCCTTCTTCACTTAGAATCCAACCCTAAATTTAATGCCAAACCTGATGACTGTTACTTCATGGGTTATGACGTGCGCACCGCGTATAGAGTTTACAAAAAAAGGACGAAGCAGATCCTTGAATCCTATGACGTGCGCTGGCTGGAGGAGAATGAAACAGAGGCTCGAGTGGGTCCTGACTGGTTATTTGATTACACATCTCTTTTCAAATCACTTAATGTGTCTTAAGATAGTTCAAGTGGATCCTCTTCTGGTTTGAAGTTAGTGTATGAAGATGAAGACGAAGATGTTGTTTACAGACCCCCATCGGTTGAGGGGGAGTTCTCTGCTCCACGTGATGGATAGTCCTCTGCTTCACCTGAGAGGGAGTCATCTGATCAACCATCTAGTCTAGAGTCTAAAGTTCAAGATGGAACTCCTGATGCTAATGCTACACCTCTTACCCCTATTGAAAGAGAGTTCATGTCTAGAGATGCTTATGCTGCCACTTCAACTTTTATGGAACTACTCTTTCCTGAAGAAATTGCAAATGAGTTTGTAGCAGAGTCATCTAATAGGACTCAATCAGCAGATGATGGAGGTTTCAACAGTCACACTCTTCCTGTTTCTCTCAATGATATCAGCCAAGACATACCTTCCAGAATTCAACGCGATCATCCGATCAAAAATGTCATTGGCCAGTTGGGTGATGAAGTTAAAACCAGAAGTCAAAGTGGAGACGTAAATGAATGTCTCTACTCTTGCTTTATATCTCAAATAGAGCCCAAAAACATTGAAATGGCTTTGAATGAGCCCAGCTGGGTAGACGCGATGCATGAAGAGCTAAATCAGTTTGAAAAACTCGGGGTTTGGAAATTGGTTGACTTACCAAAGGGAAAAAGGGCTCTTGACACGCATTGGGTCTATTGTAATAAGCAAGATGATTTGGGAGTGATTGTCAGAAATAAAGCAAGGTTAGTGGTTCGTGGGTTTCGACAGATTGAGGGTCTTGACTATACTGATGTATTTGCTCCTGTGGCTCGGTTGGAGGCTATTCACATCTTTCTCGCATATGCCTCTTACATGAATTTGACGGTCTACCAAATGGATGTCAAGACTGCCTTCTTGTATGGCAAGGTGAAGGAATTTATGTTGATCAACCCCCTGGGTTTGTTGACTCAAAGTTCCCTAATCGTGTCTACAAGTTGGACAAAGCAATGTATGGGTTACATCAAGCTCCTCGAGCATGGTATGTGACTCTCACAAAGCATTTGCTCAAGCATGGATACTCTCACGACACCATTGATCAAACTTTGTTCATCAAGCATGTTGGTAATGATCAGATACTTGTTCAGATCTATGTTGACGACATTATCTTCAGATCAACCTATCCACAGCTTTGCAAGGAGTTTGAAGGCGTCATGAAGAAAAGGTTTGAGATGAGTTCTCTTGGGGAGATGACGATGTTTCTGGGGCTTCAGGGCAAACAATTTTCTACCGGAATCCTTATTCATCAAGCAAAATATGTGGATGATATACTGGAGAAATTCAGGTTCAGAGACGTGAAACCTGCTCTTACACCCATGGCGGAGAGACCTCTACTGGCTCCTGATCTTGAAGGAGAATCTGTAGATCAGACGTATTATCGATCGATGATTGGTTCGCTCATGTATCTGACTGCTAGTCGTCCAGACATAATGTTTGCAGTCTATCAATGCGCACGCTTCCAGGCCAATCCTAAACTTTCTCATCTTATTGCTGTTAAACGGATCTTTCGGTATCTCAAAGGTTGCCCAAAATTGGGCCTTTGGTATCCAAAAAATCCAGAATTTGACCTTTATGCTTTTGCAGATAGCAACTATGACGGGTGTGAGCTTGATAGAAAATCGACTTCAGGAGGATGTCAATTTCTTGGAGATAGACTGGTCTCATGGCAGTGCAAGAAGAAGCATACGGTCTCAACCTCAATAGCAGAAGCGGAATATGTCGTTGCGTCTGCCTGTTGTTCTCAAGTCATATGGATCCAACATCAGCTGTTGGACTACGGTTTGAATTTTTTAGAAACCCTAATTCATTGTGACAATGAGGCTGATATTCAAATCACTAAAAATCAAGTCCAACATTCCAAACCCAAGCACATTGACATCAAAATTCATTTTATCCGAGATTGTTTTGAGCGTTCCCTCATCAGGCTAGAACATGTTCACACTGACAATAATGTGGCGGACCTGTTCACAAAGCATTTTCATAAAGCTCGATTCGATGTGCTTGTGGGATTTTTAAAAATGATTCGTTTTGAGGATTAATTTTTTTTCTTATTTTTTTTAGTTTAGTTTAAATTTGCGCATTTTAGTCATTTCATCTCTCCCATGCACAAATTTAGGGGGAGAAATAAACAAAAATCCAAAAACATAAAAATCAAAAATTAAAAAAAAAATTATTTATGTTTTTATTTCTTTTCAGAAAAACTTTAAAAAATCCAAAAACATAAAAAAAAATTCAAAAAATTAAAAAAAATATATTGTCGCTAATAGTTTTGTTTGTTGTTGAAGGTATGGGAAGTGATATTATCAAGTGATAACAGGCAACCTGTGTCTGCGTAACGTACCCGAAGTTGAAGGGTCTATGCTCTGATTTGATGCGTCGGTAGGCACGAAAAATTTTAAATGGACATGACTAAGCAGAGTTGAACTTAGGAAATTTATAGACTTGACAAATCTTGACCTAGTTAGATCCGTTCAGCCTGAGAATACGATGCTCGGATAGGTTAAGCAGGGAGATATACATGAGAATCTACTGGTCACATTAAATAACCCGTATCTAGAACTGTGGATTCACTTTTCCTCGATGTGCGGATTTTGTCCTTAATTCCGGTTGGATGGGGCGACTGGTAAATTCCGATAAATTAGGTCTATAGAATATCATTTTCTTTCTTTCCTTCTGTTAGTCATATGTTGTCTCCTTTGCGTGACTTCGAATCCGACCTGGTACATAACATATGCAACTCTATTTCTCTGCATGTTATATATATATATATATATATATATATATATATATATATATATATATATATATATATATATATATATATATATATATATATATGAAATTCCTCTTATCTGTTAGCCACATGTTGTCTCCTTTGCGTGACTTCTAATCCGACTTGGTACACAACATATGCAATCTTCTACTTCTCAACCCCTCTGAAGTAATAAGTAATAGAATTCTGAATCTATCCTCTCTCTGAATGGTTGTCTGCTCACCCGGTGTAAGGAGTACTCTGGAAGTTCTTGATGGCTGGGGCATATCAGGAAGCGGGAAACATGTTCTAGTACACTTAAAATTGAAAACATGCAGATTGTCCGTAGATCTCGCTGCTCAATTTAGGTGGACAACAATATCCCTGGTCGTCATCAGATGAATGGTCCTTAAGATATAGTATCTAGGAACTTAGGATCAGATATAATATCTAGGAACTTAAGTTCACCTGTCTTGTAACAAATAGTATGTCCTAAATTTGTCACAATTTTTCGTGTTTAAGTGGACAACAATACCGACGATCGACCAGACAAAGATGTGAATAGGAAAGGTACCTATAAGTGGATAAAGATTGTCTACCAACTTTGATCCCAGTATCACAAGATAAAGTCAAAAGTTTACTTACGCGCATCTTTGTTTAAAATTTCTTTTATTTTATTTTTGAGGTTATCTTGAATTTTCTTTGTTTTATTATTATTATTATTATTATTATTATTATTATTATTATTATTATTATTATTATTATTATTATTATTATTATTATTATTATTATTATTATGATTTTGTGTCAAATTTTATTTCTTAAATTTTTATTTAGGATAAAGTTTTATTTTTACTTTAATAATCCTCAAAAAGATTTTGTTTTTGAATTTTTTTTTTTTTTGGAATTTGGACTGTAAATCTAACTGTGTAAGGGAAGTTGAAAAGTCAAAGTGGTATATAAAGAGGAGTTTACTCCAGTAAACCCTTTTTACCGCCTCCCTCCTTCAAGATCCGTAAACAGCTTCCTTTCTCTCTAATCCTCAAAAATCGCATGCTAGTTTTCACGAAATCGTTTAGTCCACGTTGAAGGTACGTCAATTCCGAACCTGAACTTGTATTTTGTTGTTCGAATCAACTGAAAATCATAGGTGTAATTTGTGTTCAAAGTTCGTCGGAGTTTACGGTGTAAAGATATTCAAAGACAGTAAACTCATGTACCGTAAATTCATATACCGTAAACTCCCTTTGTGACCTTGCTACCGTAAACGACTTTTGTCTTTACGACCGTAAACTCGGTATGGCCTTACGGCTGTAAACTCTGTTTACGGTCGATTGACCAAAGTTGACCGTAATCTCTTGTTGATTTGTTAAATACTTTGTTTTCTTACTTGGGTTGTTTAGTGCAGATAATGGCGTTTCTTAAGACTGCTGAGATGCATAACCTTGCCATTGTATTGGATGATCCACCAGTGGCTCATAGAGAATTTGTGTCAATGATGTACCAACTTCGAGAATGCTGCCTGGCTCATGCTATAACGGTGAATCCTGTTATCTATGAGAATCTCATTCAAGAATTCTGGAGTTCAGCGAAAGTGACAGAGGTGAACAAAGAGATGATTATTGAAGCGGTGGTGCAAAACTGCAAGATCAGATTTCGGAGCAATATATCAGAGACACTCTGTTAATCCTTGATGAATCTGATTATCCCACTGAAGCAGAAGCTGAAGAAATTCCTCGAATTCTTGACAGGATAGGATACAAGAGTTCTTATCCTCTAACTATGAAAAAGCTTTTGCCTCCCTGCTGGCGTTTCTTGGCTCATGTCTTTATAAGCTGCATGTCACGAAGGAGATCTGGAGCAGATGAGATCTCCATTAGAAATACAGGAGCAATTGTTTCTTTGGCTGCTGGCAACAAGTTCAACTTCTCAATGTATGTCCTTGATGAATTCCTGGTGAACATTGGCGCCAGGACACGGGGAAATAGGGACGCATTTTTGATGTATCCCAGATTCATTCAAGTTTTTATTGATGACCAATTCGCCGATATGGTCAAAGCTGGTGATAAAATGGACACAAAATCCTTAGGCCCTCACACTGTTGGTCTCATCAAACAAAATCGAAAGGGCAAGGTAGTGTTTCAAGGTCTGCATCCTCTGGTGAAGTTCGGACAATTTGTAGAGATTGACGAGTCTTCTGAATCTTATGGAAATTCTGAGAAGACTCTAACTGATCCGACTTCATCTGAACGAGTGTCCTCTGAATTTATCATCACGGATTCTGAACACGAAGAAAATGAGACTCCTGATCCAAATGCTCGAGTCGATGACGAACATGAATTACAATCAATTCATGTACAAAGTAATTTCGACGAGGGAACAAGAATCGACGATGAAAAGCTTAAGGATGTTGATCTCACGGGATTTGATAAGGATGATATCCCGTTGAATTTTGGTAGTAATGACGATTATCTGAACGAAGTGAACCTCGACAGTTTGCTTGACAATGTCAATGAAGTCGTTCATATGACAACTGAGACAAGGGAAGTAGAAGACGTTCTCAAAGTTGCACCCATTGTTTCCAATCCAGAGGCAGAAATAACAACTTCTATGGTGCCAATATCAGGGATTCCTCCCCTTGATACTGTCTCACCTACTTCTACGCCAATGGAAGATGATCCCATCACCATACAAGCCACTCCTCCTCTAAACAATCGACACAGACTAGTTCTAAGACTAGCAAATCAAAGTACAACGACTCAAGGTGCTACAACTCCACCGACAATCACGCCTGTTATTGTCTCATCCAAACCTATCAGTGAAGGCCCTGATATTGTATTTGAAGCTGGTGGTTCCTCATTTCAAGCAAACCTCTCTCCTCCCAGGCCAGACAAGGATGATGCCTCGGTTAGGTTAGCCCGATTATTGGCTGAAGAACAATTCTCTACACCACTTTCTCTTGGCAAAGGAATTCTTATTGGAGGTAACAACATAAGAGAAGAAACCCCTTCACTCCATGGACTCCAGAGTCAGATTGACGTTTTAAATCAGAAGATGTTGATCTTAACCAAAGGAATATAGAGCTTGTCATCAAGGTCGCAGACCGTCAAACTGAAAATACAGAGCTCAGTATCCAAGTGGCCGAGCTTCGCGAAGCCAATGTTTTGAAGTCTAAGCAAATTGCTGACCTTCAGACGCAATATGGTTACTTGGCTGCTAACTTCCTGGAGTTACAAAAGAAACTTGAAGAAAAATTTGGTGATGAATTTAAGTCAAATGTTGAAGAACCACATGTCGATTCCCCCATTCCAGACGCTCCCAGTGTTGATGCTCCTACTCTCTCTCAACAGATCCGATCCCCCATCATTGTGGATCGCTTTGAAGTGGAACCGGAACAAGCTCCACGGACAAATGTTTCAAAGAGTTCCAAGAAGAAGAAGAAGAAGAAGAAGAAGGCTGTTACTAAGGATGATAAAGGAAAATGACATACATCACCTTGCTACTAAACAGATTGTGGTGGCTGAATCCATATTTGAACCTGCCGTGAAAGAATATATGACAATGGTGGCTCAAATTATCGATAAGATGATGTGGAATGGAGCAATGGAAAGATCTGATGTGCTGGTCATCGACAAAGACTAAATTCATGCTAGCACCTAACCAAGGGGGAGATTGAAGGGTCTGATAAATGGGTTGGGCTAGGCTTTATGTGATTTGTTTGGTTTTGAGTCTGTAATAGTATTTTTGAGTTGTTTACTGTTTTGCCATGTTCACGACCGTAAACACATTTATGGCCATAAACGTGTTTACGGCCGCAAACTCAGTTTGCTGTCTAGAGTTGTATATAAAGGCTAGGAGTTGGTCATTTGTATGGTTGGATGCCTATCAGTTTACAGCTAATACTTGAGTTGTACCAGACGGTTATTTGATATAAACGTGTGCAAGCTCAATTCTTATTCATCTCTTTGCTATTCTCGATTTGTGATTGTTTGATTACTAGTTTTAGATCTAGATACGGACCTAACACTTCAGACAACTAAGAGCCGACATAAGAGTTACACGAACAGGCGTCTATCAGACCTGGAGTTCTAGGTAGGGGACATGGTGCTCCTGAAGGTGTTACCTTAGAAAGGTGGCATCTGATTTAGGAATCGGGGCAAATGGAGCCCCAGATATACTGGTCCTTTTATGGTACTAGCTCGGGTGGGAAAGGTTACATATCGGTTGGATCTACCAGCGAAGCTCAGTCAGATTCACAACACTTTTCATGTCTCTCAGTTGCGGAAGTGTTTGATTGATGATTCCGTAGTGGTTCCATTGGAGGACATTCAGATGGATGATCACCTGGATTATATAGAAAGACCGGTGGAGATCCTCGACCGAAGGATGAAGACTCAATGGAATAAAGTTGTAGATGTCATGAAGGTGCAGTGGTAGCACCAAAAGGGCTTAGAATGGATGTGGAAGCCGTAAGACGAGATGAGAGAGCATTACCCTGAGTTGTTTGAGGTGGAGTACTTCGAGGATGAAGTCTAATTGAAGTGGGGGATATTTGTAACACCCAGATCTTGAGGTACCTTTTTATATATTAGAATTTTTCATTTTCGGATTACCACGATGTGGTCGAGGCACCATCACTGTGTGGCGAGGAGAGAAAGAGTCGCGAGTTTATTCAGGTCACTACGGCATGGTGATATTGGCCACAACGTGGTGGCGGCTGACATGAAAACCGTATTTTTTAGGGGTTGCTCCCTATTTAAAGGAATGAGGAGGCTAGGGTTTTCTCACCCTTAGAATCCATTAGTTCCCTAAAGCCCCACTGAAACCCTAATCACTTTCCTCCACTATTGAGCTAGTTTTGGTGTCCTTGAAGCCAAAGAAAGAAGAAGGCAGTAAGATCAATAAACTAAGTCTCTATTCTTCACTCTAGCACTCTTCGGGATCTTTATAAGTGTGCAAGACTCAATTTTTGTCATGATAGGTTGCTAGATCTTGAGTTTAGTCTCATTAACTTTTTCTCCTTGGTTGTTGAGATGATGAGGTCTCATAAAGTTTGTAACTTTATGAATCTCCGGTACATTTGGAGTATTTTGTGTCACGGATCTAGAGTTTGGTTGGATTTTCAAGCCGTAAAAGGGATTTAGATCATAAAACCCTCATTTTGACCTAATATGGGTTCAATACATGCATTGGACATGCATGTCTATCAAGAACCAACTTTTAGATTAGTTTTGTTGCTAGAATCACTTCTGGAAACGATGGATTTTGGACCTTTTGGTATTAGTGCTTATTTGTTAAGTTCTTGCCTTATTAAGCCTTTTTGGGACCTTTGGGATGGTCCTAATGGATAAATTTGGAAACTTTAACCTTTTAGATCACATTTAGGTCCAAATATGAGCTTTGGAGCTCTTGGAATAGAAGGAAACAACTTAATGCATTAAGTTGTTGGAATCCCTAACAAACACGACATGGTCCTAGGTAACCATGACATGGTGGTTGGGATTTTCCCGCCTGTTGGGTAGAATGTGGACCACAACGTGACCAAGGAAGACTATGTTGTGACGGTCTATTGAAGTCAACATTGATTGTTGACTTTGACCATTGACCTTGAGGGTTGACTTTTGACTTGTGGTTATTGTCAGTTGTTAATGTATGAGTAGAAAGATTAAGGTCTTGCCTTGTGTGATTACCTAGGTGGCATCTAACACCTATTGTAGGATTTTGAGCGTGTTGACTTTTAAGATGCTTTACGAGGTAAGTTTCCTTCACTATACTCGTGGGTTGAAGGCACCAATGTCGGCCCACTGAATTATGTTTAGAGGTTGATAATTATCTTTGTGATAATTTCCTATTATGCTTATATATGCTTGTTGTCTATGTGATTCTTGTTTTTATGATTACATGCTAGCTGTAGGGGTGAAATAAAACCGATACCAGTTGAAAGAGACTGAAGGGGTTGAAATACACCTAGTACCAGTTGAAAGAGACCGAAGGGGGTAAAATTGACCCGGTTATGTTTGACTGTTATGTATGTATGGTATGAGTTATTTTGGGGGAGCTCACTAAGCTTTATGCTTAAAGTTTTTAGTTTATGTTTCAACTACTTCCAGCTCGAAAGGGAAGGGGCCAACTTGATCGCACCACATCCGCCCATGTTTTTCGCATTATTTTATATTGGGATTTGTACTCTGGTATTGTTACACTATGATACATTTTGGTTGTTTTGACAACCACGATGTAACATATCAAAATTTTCAGACCTTCATACAGCTCTTTGTCTAAAATGAAATCTACCACCAAGGCTAAGGGTATGAATTAGCTAGGCCAATCGAAGGTGGTGTAGTCGGTGAATGTTAGATCAACAAACACCAGGAAGTAGAAATTGATGACACAGTTGAATTCTTAGAAAATGGTGATTGGGAGAAGTTGAAGAATGTGTATTTGGTGGTGGAGACGTAATTTGAACAGAAAATTAAAGCTCCAACAATGGAGGTGCAGGGATGAGTGCGAAAGGGAAGTATGTTGTGGTTAGGACATGGACTACAAGGTCATAACGACTATGGTTTAGTTTGACTTTCCCAACCATATATTATTATTATTATTATTATTATTATTATTATTATTATTATTATTATTATTATTATTGCAACATCAATGTTGATATGGGTGCCACATGTATTTCAAATATGATGGTGATATTCTATACCGTCTGTTTTTGGTGAAAGTGACTAAAAGAGGAGGTTTGTATCCACTTTATCCCCCCATAAAACCATAAAAATAGTTTAGGGAGTAAAAAGACGAACTCTAGGAACTTCGTAGTACATTTGTGTCTTTTCCCCTTTCTCTTTTTATTGTTATGGAAGGCTTGAATGTTTCTAAGGAAGGGGCTATTCTTAATTCGATGTATATAAGGGTGGCTATTGGACATATGGATTTGCGATATCCCATTTTTTTATGCAGATGACACAATTTTCTGGGAAAATGGGATCTTGAAAATGTTCACATAGTCTAATCCGTATTCTTAGACTTTTTTATATGGCGTCAGGATTATAGATTAATCTTCACAAGTCTAAGATTTATGTTATTGGAGTCTCAAATAATGCATGCCATCATATTGCTAGTTATACTACTTGTGCTCCATATAAAATTCATTTTTTGTATCTTGGTCTTTAGGTTGGTGAGAGGATGCATAGGGTCTCAGCTTGGAATAAGCTTATCGATCAGTTTCGTGATAAACTTTCTCTGTAGAAGTCGATGGTGCTTTCCATTGGTGGTAGACTTATGTTAGTTATGTCAGTTCCAGGGAGTTTGGGTATTTATTATTTGTCGTTATCTAAAATGCTTGTTGTAGTCTATTGTAAATTGGAAG
This sequence comes from Lactuca sativa, assembly GCF_002870075.4. Taxonomy (NCBI): domain Eukaryota; kingdom Viridiplantae; phylum Streptophyta; class Magnoliopsida; order Asterales; family Asteraceae; genus Lactuca; species Lactuca sativa. The sequence continues at coordinate 313,809,384 of NC_056627.2, read as the reverse complement.
GTATTCGTGCAAGACTTTTTTAGGGAGCCGAAGGTGATAACGACTGTGTTTTACAGTGGGTTAAATGGGATGTTATCTTAAATGATAAACAGTTTGGAGGTTTAGGTGTTGGTAGTCTAGCTATGATTAACCAAGCGTTAATATATAACTGTAGATGGAGGTTTTTAAATGATGAAGTTTTTCTTTGGGTTAGGCTTGTCAAAAGTTGTTATGGGAACACTAGGGGTTTCTTGATGTCTTCCTCTAGTTCTTAGAGAATAAGTATTTGGAAGGGGTGGTAGATTTGGTGTGGAATGTTCATAACAATGGTAAAATTCCATTTGACTCGGTGCATAGACAAGTGGATAATGGGGTTGCTACAAAATTCTAGTTGGATGTTTGGTTGGGTGATGTAATGTTGAGTGCCAGGTTTCTAAGATTGTTCACTTTAGCTTCTAATGGTGATGCGTATATCTTTGAATATTGGTTAGGTAATGCTTGTAATTCTTGGATGATTATGTGGAGGAAATCGACAATTGGTGGGGTGTTGCAGTCGCATCTTCACCAACTTATGGAGATGCTAGATTCTTTTCAGCCTTCGGATAAGGCATGACTGTTGGAGATGTGTTATCGAGACAGAGGATTTTTTTAGTGTGAAGGCTGCTAGATATAGATTTGATCTTGTGACTCTCGTCGCCAGTGGTGCTGCTACTAGGTGGAATAAGTTACTTCCCATATAAATCAATATTTTTATTTGGAGACTTTTGCTTAACCGATTGCCGACATGTTGTAATCTTGATTATAGAGGTATTGAATTGCCTTCTCATTTATGCCCTTGTTGTGAGGAGGTGCTTGAATTAGTGGTTCATTTATTTTTGAAGTGTTCTTTAGCGACGAAATTTTGAAATCTGACGAATTTGTTAAATTTATTGATTCCAAGTTTTTATTTTACTGAAGACATGTATCTTTGGATTGATGATGAGGTTTTGACAAATGCTCATAGATCTATCATTGAATTCATATGCATGGGCGGAGCCAGGATTTCAGAATAAGAGAGCTTATATTATAATATAATATGATATATATATTTTATATCTAAATCATGTTTGTGACTAGTATAACTAAAGATCATAGGTTGTTTTCATGTATTATGAATTTTAAAAAAAATCTAAATTTATTTATTTTAAAATTTTCATTTTTTTTTTTCAAGTTCAATACTATCCGAAGCTTCGATATTATTATGTCTTAAATTAATAATTAACATAATTTATATGAACAATATAGAAGATGGAAATACTAACTACATTATTAATAATTAATAACAAACATATTTATTTCAATCAAAACCAAAGCTAACTTAATAGTAAATGTATATTCTGAAGAGTCACACCAATAATAAATTACCTGTTGAAGAGATATAAGTTAAAAAATGATGCTGGAAGCCTGGAACTTGGAGTTTTGTATGGCGGCATTATTTGTGGACAATAATAAATTAGGTATAAAGGTTCTAGTTTATGTTTTGAATAAATTGATATTTTTTTATTATATAGATTATTTATGAAGTTGGTATAAGAAAAGAAAAGTAAATATATTAATAGGTAAAAGATAAAGGGGATATTTGATTGATTGGAAAATATGAGGAATGTGACTAGGTGTGGGTGCACTGTTTTACCTTTTTAAATCGCAAATGTCGTATTTTTAATAGAAATCTATTTATGGTCCTATTCTAATTGCGGGTGGTGATGGGTAAAATGAATACATGAAACTATGGAGAATCTTATAGCCTATCCATTAATATTCATATTCTCTCAGGCTAATTAAAAGGGATGGGGGGTGAACACTTGCCTGCCCCTTACTCCCTCTACCCGTGGTAACATGTGCTTTGTTGATTTGGGTTTTTTTTTTTTTACATATTGGAATGCGTAAGTATTTGAGAACAGGAAGTATAAGACATTTGGGTGTGGGCAACGCTAAATGGGGTGTTATTGCATGTTATAACGGCGCAAATACCGCCCCACCTCCCCGTTATTGCATGTTATTAGCTTCCACGTTACTTTTCGTTACCACCACCACGGCCTTTAACGCCGTTTTCTTCTTTTTTTCTTAAAACACGTGAGTGGGCGTTGCCCACTCCGACCAGTCTAAGGAGTTTATGTTTGATTCAATTGTTTTTTTTTTGTTTAATTGATTTTATAGTAGGAACCGTGAAGTTAGGAAAACTTTTACTGCGTGGGTGCAAAATCCGCTCATGAACTAATTGATTTGTTCCTTTTTTGCTAGCTTCTAGATAGTCTTTATTTATACCGTGCTATTAAAAAAGTGTTAGATGGTGTAGAGCATGTGTTAACCTGGAACCCATAAAATTTTTTTCTAAGTTCGCTCGTGGGCACATGTAATCGAAAAGCCGACAGCCCTGGGATGTTGAGATATAACATATAAGATATGAGCTTTAAAAGTTATAAATTATATTAACTTATTTGTCAAACAATTTAAGATAGGTCACTGATAAAATTTATATATTACTTGTATAAAAAAAAGAATTAGGTGGGTCAAGTGACTCACCTTTTTAATATGTATACTCGCCACTGACAGTCCTTGTATTTTTGAGTACGAGCGTATGACATGTGATCATGACACTAATTTAGTATTTATTCAAAGTTTGTTACTTTCTTAATATGTACTAGTTGTGAAACTCGTATATTATACGGGTTGATTAAAACAAAATGTTAAATAGAAACGATTAAATGAGAAGTTTATTTGAATTCGAAATTTGAAATAAATAAAAATTATGAGAAAAAAAAACATGCAAAAAATAAATAAATTAAAATGATTGTTTATTTATCAGACCCGTATACTAAACAGGTTAATTATAACAAAATGTTAAAAACAAAGGTTTAAACTGTAAATTTATTTGAAATTGAAATTGAAATTTAAAATTTAAAATTAATATCATTATGGTAGGTTTAATTTATGGAAACTAATTAATAATATATTAGAAATGGAAAATGAAATAAATGACAAGTGGAAAATAAATATATGTTTAAATTATGACAAAATGACATGTGGCAAATTGAATGAGAGAAAGACATGTGGCAAAATAATTCTTATTTATTAGGGTAGATACTCGCCACAGGCAGCCCTTGTATTTTTGAGTATGAGTGTATGACATGTGATCCTGGCACTAATTTAGTATTTATTCAAAGTTTGTTACTTTCTTTATATGTGCATCAAATTATAATTGTACAATAATCAATTTATAGAGTAAAAAATAAGCTTAAACATTATCCATTGGTGAACACCAAAAAACTAAGTTTGTCATATAAACTATTGGTCAAGTTATACCCGACGCGAAATCTGTATGCAACTCTGCTTACTGCCTGGAAGTCAACTTCTTTGGTCATCGTGAATCATTAGATCTTGTTAAATAAATAGATAATTGAATTTATTTATATATTGCGAGTATATCAACTCTGCTTTAATGGAAGGTTGGCTCGAGGAATTGGTAGTAGTTTAGTTTGTCTCATATTTACGTGTAACTGTATTAATGTTTACTATTATTTTGATATTTTAGATTAATTTTTAATATTATTTTGAAATTTTAGTATTCATGATATGTCATTTATATTTTCTTTTTTACAAGTTTCTATAGGGAATGTAAATAAAATGTTCTTTGGTATTCCCAATTCCTTTTAAATCATTGAACGTCATAATTCGTGTTGATGCAATGTGTGATTACTAGGTTGCTGCGAATTGCGATCTTTTAGCAACAGAAAAAGACAAATATTCTCCTGTGGTTTTCTGAAAGGTACACACTACTAATGCCACTAATTTATTGCTATATGATTCTCTTAATTGTTATGCTAATACGATTAAACATTAACATCCAGCATTGGATGGATGTTCTTCGTTTTCTACCTCGGTATATGCATGGGTCTCGTACAGTCTGGATTCTTCGATGAATATTGAATTCAATATTATGACAAAAGTTATCAAAGACGAAATTGAACAAATAGAAACATAAATAATCAAATTTATATACTTGGATTCATAAATCAGAAGAATATACTTGTATTTGGATGTTTACAATAGTTTTACTAATCACGAAAATAAGAACAGATTGAGGTCTGTTTTGCAGTGTCCTAAGATAGAAATTTCTTTGGTAGGGATTTATCTAGAAGATACAACAATCTAATCAAAATCTTCCAATTAGTTCATTACAATTAACAGATTTTGTAATTATTAAATCAATTTCGGAATTTGTGTATATAAAAATGAATTAATTAACCAAGAAAAACCCAAGAGCCCCAAGGCCCAATGCTATCTTTTGATCATTCATTAATTTAATGACAAGCTTAATCCAAGACTAATTTGATAGTTCAATACCACAATTCTAGCCCAAATGTCTTTTTGTCTTTTTTTTATCCATTTAAGAGCATGTGGAGATAAAAGCTTATAAAGCTAGTCAAGGTTCTTTCCTTTTCAGATAATGCTTATAAGCTATAATCAAAGTTCCAACAATACCCTACATTTTCTATTCAAACTCCAACAATACCCCACATTTGAATAGAAAATAAAAGAACTTTTATATTCAAATCAAGAAAATAGAATATGACATGCATTTAAAGAGGTGTTTTAAAACTTGAACATTTCTTAGTGTATACTACTTGCATCTACTTTTGTGGGTAGTGAACTAGATTGTTGAACCAACCACTTCGTATAGTAGAGTCATAATAAGAAGTATCACACATATCATATCTAAGCATGGATCATTTCTTACCGTTGTGTTCATTTCGGTCATAAACAATCCTTTCTTCATGAGACTTTTAGAGAGCTTAGCCATATCAGCTCCCAAATATGCGACCTCACATCCATCTCACATAGGTAATGCTAAGTTAGAACAATTTGTATTATTCTACTATAAGAACTATTATCATTATTAAAAATAAAATTCATCCTCATCAATGGAAAAAACAAAGTAAATATCATAGGAGTGAGCATACCTTTGTGTTAGTGCTACTTTGAGTCTTCCCTAACTAGTTGTCCTATTAAACCTATACCATGGGATCTCAAATGTTGCTAGGTTAGGTTTCCGCCAGGTGGTGACTCATTGTATTGGCTTTAAGACCATTCCCCTCGAAGTGAAGAGAACCTGCTCTTTATTAAGGCCTTTTGTCAATGGATCAACTATATTTTCCTTTGACTTTATGTAACTAATGTAAATGATTCCATTCTGCATCAAGTCTCTTATTGTATTGTGTTTGCACCTAATGTGTCTCGACTTTCCATTGTATATCTTACATTATGTTCTAGTAAGAGCAACCATGCCATCACAATGTATACCAATAGCAGTAACAAGTTTAGGCCACAGAGGAATACCTTCTAGGAAGCTTTTGAGCCATTAAGCTTCTTAAACAGCTTTGTCTAAAGCAACAAATTCTTTTTGCATTGTAGAACGAGTATTCATAGTTTTTAGATGATTTCCAAGAGATAGCAGCTCCACCAAGAGTGAACACATATCCACTTATGGATTTTGCCTCAGAAGTATTGGAAATCCAGTTTGCATTACTATACCCTTCAAGAACATGAGGATATCTCGTGTAATGCAATCCATAATTCATTGTATGCTTTAAGTATCTAAGCACTCTCACTAATGCATACTAATGATCTTTCCCATGATTGTGGGAGTAACGACTCAATCTACTTACATTATACGCCAAGTCCGGTCTAGTACAATTCATAATATACATTAAGCTACCAAGAACTTGAGTATATTCTAACTGAGCTACACTATCAACTTTATTCTTCTTAAGATGACTTGAAGGATCAAAAGGGGTGACTACTGGCTTGTCATCATGTTTTCCAAACTTCTTGAGTACACTTTCAATATAATGGGAGTGAGTAAGAGTATAACCTTCAAAATTTCTTCAAAATCTTACTCCAAGGATCACATCTACTACTCTAAGTCCTTTATGGAGAATTAGGAGTGTAGCATTTTCTTGGTTTGATTTATCACATCTAAACTAGTACCCATTATAACCATATCATCTACATACAAGCATATGATGACATAAGCATTCTTATATTGTTTGACATAAACACATTTATCACATTCATTTATTCTGAATCCATTAGAAATCAGTATGTTATCAAACTTCTCATGCCATTGCCTTGGAGCCTATTTTAGTCCATAAATTGATCTAACCAACTTACAAACTTTTTTTCTTGACCTTTAACCACAAACCCTTCTGGCTGATTCATATATATCTCTTCATCTAGTTCACCAAACAAGAAAGCAATTTTCACATTCATTTGGTGTATTTCCAAATTGTGAATGCCTTCAATTGCTACCAATTTATGAATTGATCTAATTCTTGTAACAAGTGAATATGCGTCAAAGAAGTCTTGACCTTGCTTTTGATGATACCCTTTAGCTACTAAATGAGCTTTTTACCTCTCAATGGTACCATTAGGTCTAAATTTCTTCTTAAATATCCATTTGTGACAAATTGGTTTTTGCCCAGGTGGCAAATCTACCAATTTCCAAGTGTTATTATGCACAATAGAATGAATCTCACTTTTAATTGCCTCTTTTGAAAAAGGAGCTTAAGAAGAATCCATAGCATTCTTATAGGTTTGGGGTTTTTTATTCACTATATAGGTCATATAATCAGGTAGGGATGAGCATATGGACCGGGGAACCGGCCGGAACCGAAACCAAAACCCAATGCAACCGGTCGGGCTGGGACCTAGACGTTATTTTTGTGGATTTTTGGAACCGGGAACTGGAACCGATATAACCGGAACCGGTAGAACCGGCAAAAACCGGAACCGTATGATGCTATTTTTCGAGGACCGGTTCCAGTATTTGAAGACTCGACAAGAACCGGTAGAACCGCCGGGCCGCTTCAGTTCTTGATTTTGGCCGAAGCCGGTTCCCAGATCGGGTCCGGTTCGGGCCGGTTCCAGCCGGTTTGGTCCTTTTGCTCATCCCTATAATCAAATCCAAAATGTTTGGAAATTTTTCCCAGGTTGCTTCTTCTAGGTTCTAAGTTCTCTTCTTGAACCGTAGAAGAACTCTCCTCATTTTATTATAAACTGTTGTCAAGAATGGTTTCACTCAGTCCATCATCTGGAGGTCTTTTCGTAGAGCATGAGGCCTCTTTCCCTTTATCCTTAAAAGGATAAATATTTTCAAAGAATTCATCCTCTGCTGATTCCATGATGGTGTGATTATGGATATCATCAACATGTGATTTGTAAACAAGAAACCTATAGGATGGACTATTCATGGTAGGGCCAAGATAAATGCAATCTATGGTTTTTGGTCCTCTTAGGAAGAGGTACTTGTACCTTATCAAGACAACCCCACACTTTCATCTTTTTATAAGAGAAGTATCTCCCTTTCCACAGATGATAAGGTGATTTATCACTATTTTTAAGAGGAATTCTATTAAGTATTGAATTTGCTGCAAGACATGCTTCTCCCCACAAGTTATGTGTTGCTCCAGAAATAATTAACATTTAACTAATCATGTTTTTCAATGCTTTATTGTTCCTTTCAGCCACTCCATTTTTTGAGGAGTATATGGAGCATTTGTTTGATGTATAATACCATGTAAAGAACAAAATTCAGGAAAGTCTTTGCACTCATATTCTCCTCCTCAATCAAACCTTAGAATTTTGATCTTTTTGTTGGTTGATTTTCAACTTCAGCCTTATAGTTCTTAAAAGAATTCAAGGCTTCATCCTTGCTATTTAACACACACACACACATATATATATATATATATATATATATATATATATATATATATATATATATAGCAATGCCTGATGAAATCATCAATAAATGAAATATAATAGTTCTTTCCTCCTCCTATAGGTGTTGCTTTAAAATCACATAAGTTAGAGCGGATTAAGCCATGTATTTCATTAGATTTTTCAACTGATTTATGAGGATGTTGTGAAAATTTTGAATCTATACAAACCTCACATTTTATGTTTTTATCTAATGAATATTTTGGTAACATGCGAAGTTTTCCCACTCATTGAATAGAACGAAATTTGACATGTCCCAATCGATAATGCCACAAAATTGAAGGATCATGCATGTACATAAAAGAGGGGCTAGTAGTACCGATTATTGCATTAGTACTAACATTGGTTACATCATTTTTTGGTATTTCAACACCATAGTACACAGGTAAGATACTGACTTTGAATAGACCCTCATTGAGGTATCCGTTTCCAACATAAATCCCACTCTTAGTGAGAACAAACTTATCAGAATCAAATAAAAGTTTGAATCCCTTGTTACTAAGAATAGGACCAGAAATCAGATTCTTAGTAATTTCGGGAACATGCAAGACATCTCTTAAAACAAGTTCTTTTTCAAAAGTAAGTTATAGCTTCACTTTTCCATTTCCTTCAATTTTTGCAGGAGAGCCATTCCCCACAAACATTGGTTCAGAATTAGAGACTTTCTGGTATGTAGATAACATGGTTAGGGAGTTGCAAATGTGCCTTGTGGCTCAATTATCAATCCACCAATCTATACAGTTGCTAACCATGTTGGTTTGAATCACGTCAACAAACTGATTTGGTGATTCAACCATGTTGGTTTAACCAAAAGTTCCTCCACCAAAATTTCCACCATTATTTCCATTCTTTCCTCCTTGACCCCACCCGAATTTGAAATCTCTGGTCTTGTGTCCAATTTTGCCACAAACATAGCATGGACCAGAATTCTTCTTGAAATTCTTCTTGTTTGGGCCATGATTTTTGCCATCTTTGGAAGAGTTTTTGGAGCTTTGTATCCCTTTCTTGTTGTTATGCTTGGTCCTTGAAGTACTTGCTTCTCCAACAAAGTTTGCACTAGGTTCCAAGGAATTTTCATCTGCCTTTTCATTCAATCTATTATGTTCTTCTACACAAATTCTCAACACAAGTTGCTCAAAACTCATGTCATCAGTTAAGTGCTTAAGATATAGTTTGAAATTATTTCAAGAAGGAGGACGTTTTTCAATGATTGAACAAAAAAGAAAGTTAGAGTTTATACCCATAACTTCAACTTCAAGATCATGTACAATGACTTGATTTTCCTCCACTTGTTTGAGGAAAAATTTGGTATCCGCCATCTTGAAATTCATGAACTTTCCAATCACTAATTTCTTGGAACATGCCAATTTTTTTTTTCTATTTCTTTTCCAGTGATTCCATATATCTCTTGTAGTGGGAATGGTAGAGTGGATATCATAGAGGGAATCATCAAGGACATTAAGAATATAATTTTGCAATTATATTCATTTCTGCTCCAGGATTCCACAGCCCTTTCATGTTCTACGAATTGGGCTGCAGTGGGTAAATTTGTCCCTTCTATAGTGGTTGCACCAGTGGGAGGGGATGAAGAATCATCAGTGAGAATATTAGAAAACTAAAGACATGTTAGATGAAACAACATCTTTTGTTGCCATCTCCAAAAATTTGAGCCTTTAAATTTCTCAGGCTCATCCACATGTGTTTTGATGATGGAATTTTGATCCATTCTTCACCTTTTGATTTTGCTCTTAGATTTTCATGACAAAAGTTATCAAATACGAAACTGAACAAACAAAGATATAAATAAATCAGATTTATATAGTAAGATTCACAAATCTGAAGAACATACTTGTATTTGGATGCTTACGACAATTTCACTAATCACGAAAATAAGAACAGATGGAGGTTTGCTTTGTAGTGTCCTTAGATAGAAACTTACCTGGTAGGGATCTATCTAGATGATACAACAATCTGATCAAGACTGAATCTTAAACCTGACGAAATTCTTCATGCTTTCTTGATTTCCCAGAAAAACGAGAGTGAAAGAAAGTGGTGTTATTGTGTATTTTATCAACGCTTTAATCTGTCAATTGATGATCTATTTAAAGCATTGTCAAATATATACAAGTTAAAAATTGTTAACCATTATACCTGTTCCAAAACCAAAATAACTGCCTAATTAACTTCCATTCGGTTAATTAATACTTAATAGATTTTGTAATTAATAAATCAATTTCGGAATTTGTGTAAATAAAGATTAATTAAGTAATCAAGAAGAGCCCCAAAGCCCAAGGCCATCTTTTGATCAGTCATTAATTTAGTGACAAGACTAATTTGATAGCCCAATACCAAAATTCTTGCCCAAATGCCTTTTTGTCTTGCTTTATCCATTTAAGGGTATGCGGATACAAAGGCTTATAAAGCTAGTCAAGGTTCTTTCTTTCTCCTATGTGGGATAATTCTGATAAGCTATAATCAAAGTTCCAACATCTACACCTTACTATGATCTCAATCCGCTTGTAGAAAGTAAGAGATTTACTAAAATCGTAATAGAACTCGCAAGTATTTATTAAATTTAATAAAAAACTATTTCATTGTAGGGCTAATGTTTGCTATTTTGGAGATGGAAAATGAAGTACAATGCAATGGTATATCAATTAGAAATCATATTATTTCATTAATATTAATAAGAAATTAATTGGAATTAATTTTGGAATTAATTGGATTAATTAAAAGTATAGGGACTGTTTAATGCCTAGAATTTAGAAGGTAATTATGGAAATAAATCATCCTTGCTAAAGACCAGCTCGTCGAGTTTAGGGAAGGGGACTCGACGTGTTGGAGGTCTTTGACACGCACATTTTTGAGGATCAACTCGATGAGTTGAACATAATTTGAGAAACCCTAATTTCGGGGCTTTGCACCCTATTTAAACACCTTAAGTCCCAGGTGTTGGCCTCATTTCCAGCCTCCATTGCCCATTACCCTAATCTCGAAACGCTAGATCCATTTTAAAATTTTGTCGCGGCTGTGGCCTCTTTCCCAAAAACCCTATAGCCTCCTTGAGTGTAGTGAGCCCATTTTGAGTGCATTTTGGGGTGTTTGATGCTTATTGAAGGAAGAGGATCTGTAAGTCCCCAATTATGAACCAACTAGTGATCAAACAATAATAATAAATCAAATTAGAATGATTCAAGAAGAAGAAGAAGAAGCAATATTGATCAAAATGCACATGATTTTATATCAACCGAAATCGTTAGGTACAAATTATCTCACACACACACTAATGACCAAAAACAACTCTACTAAATCTATCAATTTAGGACACTATTTATATGGCACACAAAGAATAACAAGTTTACAGCCGAAAACAATTAAGGGACCGAAAACTCAAAGTTTTTGGTCCAACAAACCGAAAACCCACAAACAGCCCATACAATGAGTAATAAAGCCTACAAAACATGTATGCCTAGCACAAACCAACAAAATAGGTTCTAACAGTCCCCCCTTTGGTTTGCTGCTAGCATGAAATCAAGGCTTGTCGACGATCATCACATCCAAGCTCCCCATGGCTCCCGCCCACATGAGCTTGTTGATTATCTCAACAACTATGCCACTAAACTCTTTAGCAGCAACCTCCAAAATATCATTATTGACTAAGATCTGATGCTTTGCCAAAGTATGTATATCATGCTCACCAAGCTACAGGAGATCCTTTGCTTCAATAAGTCGAATCTCACGAGTTGGCAGCTTGATGACAGCGGTGGCTGTGACCTCATCGAATACCCAAAATACCAAGTTTTGCAGAGAACCGTCAGGTAACTGTGGAACAATATGAATATTTATCATTTGTTTTGTAGGAGGCCACATCTTATTTTTTACTGTACGGTTGGTGTTGGGATCACGGACTCCCTTAGCTTTCTTGACAAAAGACTCTACAGTCTTCATCCCCTCGAACTTTTTCTTTACATGGTTTTCATCCTTTCCTAAGAGTATAACCTTCATACTTAAGGTCCTCATTTTCTCTATGTAACAAATCAATTTGATCACGCAAAAAATTAATAGTATCCATGCATTTTTTAGAGCAAGAAATTTCACTGACCTCTTTCTTCTCTGGAGTGGTAGATACCATGAAAGCAAATTGAAGCTTCATCATTTCTGCTTCAGCATCCTCTTCAGCTTCTTGATTTGGAAGTTCATTTATCTATGCTAGATGTGCAGTCTCAAGCCCTGAAATGTTCAAAGCTTGAATCTGGTCTTCCCAATTGAACGACTTACCCACCACTGCCAAATTCGTTGTTTCATTGTTGGAAGTAGTTCCTCTATTGTTCACAACTAGCACCATTGTCCTATCATGATTCTCTCTTTTGTCTGGTTTCGAGCACTCACGAGTAAAATGACCCGGCTCATGACAGTTGAAGCACCTGAGCTTGCTCCTGTTGAACCCAACTTTCTTTTCTCTATTTATACCCTAGTTGTTCTTTCCTGTCTTCTTTGCAAACTGCTTAGCCCTGAATATCTTCATTGCAATCTGCTAGGTAATATCCATTTATTCCATGTCTTCAGGGAGGAAGCAAATTTCCTGATAGAAAAGCATTGTAACAATTCACGAGACCAGAAGCTAAAGCCAGATTTTCTTCAGCTTCCTTGGGATTTGAGACAATGGCAGGAGCTCTTGAGGAGGAGGCTGAATGTTGATAAGACATAGATAATGGAATAACATGGGTTTGTGGAACATTAAAAGCTTGAGTTTGTGGAACATTGAAAGCTTGAGGTTGTGGAACAGTGAAAGCTTGAGGTTGTGGAACAGTGAAAGATGAAAAGGCATTATTTGATGAAATTCCTAAATATGTTGTGGAGTAGGAATTCACATGATTTATCTCTCGCTGGTTGTCATTGTTAGATGCATTTTGTATGCATCTTGTAGCACAATTTCCTTGGTAATTTGTCATAAAATGCTAACTAACTCCCGATTATTCTCATGTATTTCGTGTTTCGTGATTATTTTGTAGAATGTCGGTACTGGTCACTTTTGTTATTATTTTTCAAGGTAATTTGGAACACATGGAGGATTACGTGAGTTCGGGATGCGTTAATGGATGCTTTGGAGCTTAACTGGAGTCTAGACTAAGGAAGGATGTCGAGGGATGATCAAGAACTCCTTGGAAGGAGGAACGACGATCACAAGATGTGAAAACGACAACATGTGATCGCAAGTTGCCCTTACGTGATCGCAGGTATGCCTTTGCGATCGCAAGTTGGCTCGCAGCTTCGCTTCGTGGTTTTTTCGTGCCAAAAATTCATCAGACTAGAAAAAAGAGATACATGCGATCGCAGGTTGGCCAAAAATGGTTCGAAATGGTAATGTACTTCATTTAAAAGGCTCGTGGTACGTTTTCGGTGATACATGCAATCGCAGGTTGTGTACATGCAGTCACGTGTAGGACGTTTTTACAGCTAGACGTATAAATAGATCCCCATACTCATCCAGTAAACCTAATTGCCGATTCCTGGCAATTCTAAGGCAATTTTCAGAGAGTTTCAAGTGAAGAACGCAGATCTAAAGGAGACGATTCAATTTCTTTTTATAGTTTAGTAAGATTTATGGTTTAGACTCCATTTTCTACTGTTTGTAATTCGTTTCTAGCCATGTCTGGCTAAAAACTCAGATTTCAGTTTCGCAAGACATAACCTTTTCGTTTGATTAATCATTAGGCACTATGTTTGACTGTGATTACTATTCAGTTTGATCGATTTTGTGTTTAATTCAGTGTTTTATTTTAATTTCAATTTCCGTTGGCCACTTCAATTGTTTGTGAATCATTCTAGTCATCTAATTGTTTAGACCCGTAATTGTCTAGATTAATTGGTAAAAAGTGACATACGTTAGATTAATTCTGCGTTTAGGGTTAACTCTAATATGAATTGATCACACAAGTTTTAACGCCTCCGAGCTTATGAGAGGTATTGGACTTTACTGGGAAATTACACTGTGTTTAATGCAACTTTCCTTTGTTAATCAAGACCTTGTTTGGTTAATTTGGTAAAAAGTTAGGTTTAATTTAAAGAACTTATTTTGATTAAATGATTTTTGTAATAAAGGTCATTAGAGCTTTAAATAAACTTCAGTATCACTTTGAACAAGTGCACAGTCAAATATTTTGTTGAAGATTAACTATATGATCAGAGGAGTCACCGCAAAACTGGAATTGCTTTCTCTTATTTGAATTTTCATCACTTTAAATTTAGTTATTCTTTTGACATTTTTGATTTTATTAGTCCAATTTTCAGAAATAACCCCCTCCCCCTTTTTATGTTTATTGCACTCATCAAGAATTAGTTCACGCCTTACGCAAAGATATGTAAACTTTAGGACGTGTCCCTGAGGATCCGACCCTGCTTACCTGTTCTAACTGTTAGTGCAATAAAGCAGTTTAATTTATATTTTTATTTTTTTAAATCATGCACGACAACGGTTTTAACAAATTGGCGTCGTTGCCGGGGACACGATGAACACTATTAGTTTTATGCCAAGATCTTCATGTACATGTGATCTAATTTTAGATCCAAAGATTGAGAATACTGCTTGGAAGCTAAAGAAGGATGAAAAACTTCAGAAGCAACAAGCAGGAACTTTAGCCTCGTCTCCCCCCCCTCCCCCCCACATTACAAAATACCCACACCATAAGGCACTCCCTTGCGGAACAAATCTGAAGCCTCATTTCAACCTTTTCCAAAAGCACCACCTACTTCACCCATTAACAACTCGTTCAAAACATACTCATCATCATCTTTAGACAAACCCGAACTCACAGATGCTTCTGAAACTGAAATAGAATCCATCATGAGTGAAAATGGAGGCGATGCTAAAAAGACTCTCCGCGAATGGGCAACACAAGAGGTTACCCAACAACCTCTGCGTATCACCTTTCTAGAAACTCAGAACTTTGAGCTCAAATCCGGTTTAATCCATCTCAAGGAATTCCATGTCGTCTGTTCTGGAATGAAACCCCACGCAGTTACTAAAAACCAGATCACACTAAGCGCGTTTCCTTTTTCAGTTCAAGATGCAACAAAGGAGTGGTTATATGGCCTTTCGTCTAGTTCAATAACAAGCTGGAATGAACTCGCCAAACTTTTTCTAGAGAAATATTTTCCTGAGGCGAAAGTGTCAAACCTGCACAGAAAGATTCTTGGTATAAAGCAAGGCAAAAGAGAGGCTCTCCACACTTATTAGGAGCATTTCAAGAACTTGCTGGTCCGATGCCCTCAACATGGAATTAGTGATTATCAGTTATATTAGTGTTTGTGTGAAGGATTGATACCCATGGAGAGGCGACGTATAAATGCATCAAGTGGAGGGTCACTTTCAGATATGCCACCAACAGAGATCAGGGCATTAATCGATAAGTTGGCTGATGAATCAAAACATTCAGCAACTGAAGAAGAGTGGTACCCAGCCCAACCAAGAGGAGTCAAGGAGATGAGTAACGCCCACCTGGAATCCCAAATTTTAGAATTGACTAAAGTTGTACTTTTGTTGAAAAAAGAAAAAGGTATTGATCCAAATGTCAAACCTTGCGGGATCTACTACAAAACTGGGCACCCAACTGATATGTGCCCAATACTTCAAGAATACATTGAATCTATTCAAGCTATGGGAGGATTTCAGCAAAGGCCATTTGATCAGCATCGCAACAACCAAACTTGGGGAGGGCCTCAAAATAACAATTTCCAGCCAAGACCTCAACAGAACATTCAGCAAAGAAACCAATACCAAGCTCCACCTAGGTTTCAACAACCTTTCCAACAAAATCAACACCAAAGCAACTTTCAACAACCACCCGTTTAGTCACAAACTAGTAGTTCCATTATGTCTTTGGAAGACATAGTTAAAAGTCTTGCTACCAGTACCCAGGTTTCCAGAATGAAACAAAGTCCAATATCAAAAATCTGAAGCAGCAGGTATCACAACTCACGAACTGCATGAGCAAACTAGAAGCACAAATCCAAGGAAAATTTCCATCTCAGACTGAGATAAACCCGAATCACAATGCTTGTGTTGTCACCCTCAAAAGTGGTAAAAACTACAAAGGACCAGATCAGCAAGAAGATGAGGAAGAAGAGATCGTGGTTGAGCAAGAATCTAAGGCAACTGAAGAGGTGCAGAAAAAAGATAGACCTGCTGAAGCTGAGGTAAAGATTACTTCTCCTCCTTTTACCTCAAGACTGAAAAACATGAAAAAAAGAAAAGGAAGACAAAGATATTATAGATTTCTTTAGAAAGGTTTAGGTAAATATTTCCCTTCTTGATGCAATTAAATAACAACCTCGATATGCTAAATTTCTAAAAGAGTTATGTACTTCAAAAAGAAAATTAAAAGGAAACAAAACAATTAAAGTAAGCGAGAATGTTTCAACTATTTTTACAGAAAAGGCTACCCCCACAGTGTAAGGATCCAAGAGTATTTAATGTTCCTTGCAACTTGGGGAACCTTTCAGTTCCACGAGCAATGTTGGACTTAGCAGCTTTTATAAATGTTTTGCCATATTCACTTTTTAAAACTATCGGGGTAGGGCCTTTAAAAAGAACATGAGTCATCATTCAGTTAGCTGATCGTTCTCTGGTGCACCCAAAAGGTGTGCTGGAAGACGTTTTGGTTCAAGTGAATGAACTTATATTCCCAGCTGATTTCTTTGTTTTATATATGGGAGATGACGACTCACCAAATTTAGGTTTCATTCTTTTGGGAAGACCATTTTTAAAAACTGCTAGAACCAAAATAGATGTTTATGATGGTACCCTTTCAATGGAATTTGATGGTGAAGTTATCAACTTCAATATTTATGACGCCATGCGTTATCCTGATGATATTTCAGCTCTTAATTTTATTAATGTTATTGAACCATTATCTGCAGAATATTTTGAGATTGCTAACCATGAGTCACTAGCATTAGTGCTCCACATAAATTTGTCTATTAATGCAACTAAGGTTATATCAGAAAATTATGTTGTTAACAGAGAAGTTCAAGAAGAGTTAGATCTCAGGTTATATCTATAGTGCAAGCTCCCATCTTGGAGCTGAAGACACTTCCAGAACATATAAATATGCATATCTTGGAGAATAAGAAACATTACCAGTTATCATATCCAACAAGTTGTCAGAAAAAGAAGAGTTAAAGCTGATCAAAGTTTTAAATGAGTACAAAAGTGCAATTGGGTGGACTATTGCAGACATCAAAGGACTCAACCCATCTCTCTGCATGCATAAAATTTTGATGGAAGAAGATTATAAGCCATCGCGGGAAGCCCAACGCAGATTAAACCCACCAATGATGAAGGTGGTTAAAAAATAAGTTATGAAGTTATTAGATGTTAGGATGATATACCCAATATCTGACATCAAATGGGTCAACCCAGTTCAAGTTCTACCTAATAAGGTTGGGGTGACAGTGGTAAAGAACAAGGAAAGAGAGTTGGTTCCAACTCGGGTTCAGAATGGATGGCGCGCTTGTATCGATTACAGAAAATTAAACGCAGGCACCCATAAAGATCATTTTCCTCTCCAATTCATAGATCAGATGCTAGAGAGGCTTGTTGGAAAATCTCATTACTGCTGTTTGGATGGATTCTCAAGTTACCATTAGACTCCAATTGCTCCAAAAGACCAGGAGAAAATGACCTTCACCTGCCCTTTCGGGACATTCACGTATAGGCGTATGCCCTTTGGAATCTACAATGCACCCGCTACCTTTCAGAGGTGGATGGTTAGTATCTTTTCTGAGTATGTCGAGAATACCATAGAAGTCTTCATGGATGATTTGACCGTCTATGGAGACTCCTTTGATATTTGTTTGAAAAACCTCAGAAAAATTTTGCAATGATGTACTGAAACAGACTTGGTATTAAATTTTGAAAAATGTCACTTTATTGTTGACCAAGGTCTGATTCTTGGTCATATTGTTTCAAAAAGAGGTTTGGAAGTTGATAAAGCAAAAATATATGTTATAAAGAGCTTAACCTACCTGAAGAATGTTCGGGAAGTGCGTTCCTTTCTTGTTCATGCAGGTTTTTATAGGAGGTTTATAAAAGAGTTTTCGAAGATATCAGTCCCCATGTGCCACTTGTTGCAAAAAGATGCTGAGTTTGACTTCAATGCAGATTGCAAGAAAGCTTTTGATTTGCTGAAAAATCTTCTTACTTCAGCCCCCATTATTCAGCCACCAGATTAGGGCTTACCATTCGAGATAATGTGTGACACCAGTAACAATGTTGTTGGAGCTATTTTAGGACAGAGAAAAGACCGGGTTCCCCATGTTATATATGTTGGGTTTTGAGCATTCTAACACTTCCTAAGTGTACATGCAACCCTAAATACCTTGGATCTATGTTTTCTCTATTATACATACAAATAAGAACTTCCAAGGTATTATCCTAATCTAGCATACAAAACAATGACTATAGCAAGATAGAATACATACCTCTTTGGAGAAGAAAGTCTTCATGAAGCTAGAGTGCCTAGTGCCCCAAGTGTGACACCTCAAATGGAATCACAATCATCAAACACTTAGAATAGCTTGAGAGAATTCTTACAACTCATGAAATCGGCTAGCCCTTCTAGTACACCCACTAGTGCCGATTTTGGTGAATAATATGATGCTTATATAGTGTTACAATTAGGGCAAACCCTAATTGTCATGACTTTCCATTTCCTTGGATCCATGGGTACAAATACACCATGGAGCATCCATGAACCATCCTATGGGTTTTAGCCCAACTTGATTATCCATGGAGCATTAGCCCACTATACAAGTATGGATGATTTACATAATCAACCCATATATTTAATTAGTCTTCTTTTGATCACTTAATTAATCCTAGATTAATTCTTGATCAATACTAATTAAATAATCTTATTATTCTTATTATTAATATACTAGAACTTATAATATATTAATAACCATAAGTGTCTTATTTCTCTCATCCAAGTGCATGATGGTATGCAACCCAAATGGACCATGCCGGGTCGGGTCAAGTCTTACCAATTATAGTTATGGACTTAGACATTAATCCAACAGTCTCCCACTTGGATAAGTCTAAAACTATTATTGCGTATGACTTCAGGAACCAACCGGCAATCGTAGCTCTCAAAAGCTTCTGTCGAACTCTGACCTTGTCGATGAACTCTGACCTTTGTCAATGACTTGTCCATTAGATAAGGGATCATATATTCCTCCATTCTAGATATCGTATGGAGTGAGACATGGATTATAATCATTCTCTCTGTCCATTTGTTGTTTCTCGATTTCTGATTTATGACAACTGACTAATTGAACAAATCAAATCAGTCCTGGCCCGGCCGAGCACTTCCATTTGTCATCATCAAATCATCGAGGGGCCCACAGATATCGCTTTTATCCCGAAGGTAAAAGGAACGGATAAACTTCGACTCATATGGCTTGTTCTACTACTTGTTGAATCATACACAAAGGCACGTTTTATAGCACAGAGTTACCAAATGCGGTTTCGTGCAATCAATGTACTATCAACTCATAGTAACAACTCATATCTCTAGGTTTGAAGAATATAAGATATTATCGTCTCATGATCACTCGTGATAAAATCCATGAAGTGATTCCAATGAGCGCGGGTTGAATCCAATACTCAGAACTTATGAGCACTCATGATTGTTGTAGCCTTGTCCAACACCTTAGACCTCTACAACCCATCATGACAGTCTTAATTCATATCTACTTCCAAAATATGACCGACTGTGGATGGTTTGAATAACTTAGTCATTCTGGAAGAATAACCCAGTTTATTCGGGAAGTCAAAACATGCAAAATGAAACACAATAATAATTGAATCCAATATGGTATCAACCCTTTGAACATAAATAAAACACCTTTTATTTATCACCATATGATTACACATTATTCATTGTATACTGTTTCAGCTATCAACTTTATTCTTGAATTTAAAACAATAGTTGTCCCATGCTCCAAGCATGTACACTATGTTTTTCTAAACACTAGTCATGCCATACACCAAGTATGCATACCATGTTTGTCTATGATCTTTACTTTGTGAACTAGATCAATTGAACATAACTTCAATGATTCTCTTTTCACACCCCCAAATCCTTACTGCAAATGCAAGAATTCCAAATTCATGCCATTTACTGAACTCTGTTAGATTCTAAACTTATATGCATTGATCCTCTTGTAATGATTATGCACAAAGTCAGAAAGACTTGACAACAATCATTACAGAGTATTCCAAAGGAGATCAGCTCCTTGGAAACATCCTTCTTGCATTAAGTTTCCTAATCTTAAACAGATTGAAAATTCTAACTTTGTAACATTTCTAGATTCCATTTTGACTATCACTTCTGAACAAGAGTTGCCTCCTTACAGACTATGTCAATATGGTCTTTCCAGAATTATCACTATACTTCCAATTGTCCTTGAGCAACCAATCTTTGGTAAACCTTAGATTGTCCTCGACAATTGTTTAATCCTTTTAGTCATATCCAGTTCTAAACCTTTTCCCTTCTTAATGCCCTAGGCATTTGGAAAATTTTAGAACGGATGATTATAGCACATGTAATCGATCCTATATCCGAAGCATATGGGACACGATTCATGATGTCTCACATAAAGACTAAACTAGTCTTTTGCTATAATATGTCCATTTCAGTTTGCCAAGTTCTCATAATTCAAATTATGAAAAGGGATGCCGTAATCATAATCGAATTTTAGAACGCAAATAATGGAGCCATATACAGAATTTCCTTATGTTGAGCCATTCCAACATGAAATTCATATATATATCCTTGACTAAATGATTAAAACCTCACAATCTAAGCTTATAGATTTGAGATGAAGTATAATTTCCTCTCCCTTAATTATAGCAAAACAACTTTTCCCAATTGAGACCTTTTGTTTTCTATAATTAACATTGCTAACTTGCAATACTTAACATAATTATCATGCTCCCACTAACATGATGATTATTAGCATAACACTTATGCTCCCACTAGCTTTGACATGTACCCAGAAATCAGCTGGACTTCTAGAAATCAATACTTCATTGACTTTCTTACCAAAGTTCAGATTTCTGATGCTAGATTGTTTTGATAAGACTTTATCAAAATCATACACCTTCCCTTAGATAGCACACTTGTGAGTCTAAACAATTATGAAGAGGTATGCCGTAATCATAATGGTTAGACCTTTTTGCCACTTCTCACAAGTCCATGTTAGTGTGCCGGTTAACCACACGCGCTCCACTAACGACTTTGAGAATGCAAATATCACAATTGCTATCTAGCTAAAATCTACTTAGTGAAAGTGTTTCCTCACCATCATTTTCATGAATCGGAGAGAAACCTTATGACACTTAGATTTAATGGTGTATGTGTTCTTATCCATGTGAATTGTCAAAACCATAATCACAAGACAAAGATAATGACAAATCCAAACTCATATGGACCGAACTCAATCTTAACTTCTTGCCACCTGGCAGCTCAAGGGCCTGCCATTGCTTCCAAGTTGTTGTGCAACAAATTGAGAACTCTAAGAACTCATATGCAAAGCCAACTTTAACTGGAATGGGCACAGATATGTCAACACAATAGATTATAAACCTCAAATTGTGTGCTAGAGAAGAACTTTAGGTTTTATGCTTGATTAGTTCTTGATACTTTCAAGACCTTTAAGACTCCCACTGTCCTCTTGACCTATAAGACTCCCTTGTCAAATATCCAAGAGATAGTGTGGATTCTAATCAAGACAAACACTTCACACAATTGGCCTAAGTTGGTCTTTGTTTTATCCGAAACATCACAACTTACCAATTTCAAATGTACAAGAGTAGAAAACTTTTACTCTTACATTTGACAAGTGTTTTGAACCTTCTTTAAGACATGTCACTCAAGTTACAATCTTGGAGTATGACTCTAAGACTTGTATTGGAACGAAGTATGACTCATCTTCTTGATTTAACCATTTCAACAATTCAAGTTCCTCTTCTTAGTCATAAGAATGCACTAAGATTTCCTTAGAGAACTAATTGTGCTATGGTTTCTTAATCATTAAGATGATCACAAAAGCTGATACTAAAGTACTCTCCCATCTTTTCAGATTTGAGAAACTTTTATCCTTCTACCTAAATTGATTCTTCTTATTCGCTCTGCCAAACATTGGAACCTTTTTCCAATGTCTTAGAGTTACACTTAAGCTTGTAAGTATAATCATATTTACTGAATTTAAGTAAATCATGACGAATAGTCTTATCAAACTTTTGTGGTGGACTAAATCAGTGCACAAGACTATGTACTCGATCCCTTAGTCCATTACTTGACTCACACATCCATGTGAATAAGTAATCAGTCTTAATTTTCCAATGCTTGAAAGTTCTCATTCATCATGCTATATAACTTGCATGATTCCAAGTCCCGGTCCAAATGAAACTTGGGTGATGAGAATCTTTCCTTATTTGGTAAATATAGACATTACCACAAATGAAAGAATCAATTTTCATATTTCCACTCTTGCTATTAATGGAATCATATAAGCAACAATTTTCCCTCAAATGCCATTGTAAGGATATTTTAAAATAAATAAAATCAAAAATTCTCTTTTATTTTAAAACTTTGCGGAAAAAACTCATCCTTACAATCCATATGAAAACTTGTTGTTATCTATTCCTAAGCGATATCTCATAACTCCTGAGAAGTAGCTTAAGAATCCGATCTTCAAACTATGCGATAGAAATCCATCTACGCCATCAGATTCAGCATATTCTTTCTTTAAGTTTCTTCACTTTTCTTTGATTCTTAAACATCACCATGTGACCCAGTCACATCATGTATCAAGAATCTCAGAATAGAAACTTAACAGAGTTAGATAGTGGAATTTACCTGAAGTAGAGTCAAACTTATTGACTTTAACATCCTTAGGTAAATTTGGCAGCTTCGTAACCAATGCCCCTTTCTTTGGCAATATAAACATATGGACCCTTTGATAAAGACACACAGGACTATCACAGACTTAGCTTTTCTCTTTACCATTTGGTCAACCGAGTTGACTATGGCCGATCCCTTTCCATCGGGAAGAGAATGCTTTACTAGATATCCAATGTCATCATTGTCAATGTCCATAAGGTTTTAGGAAGTTGATCTTAGCAAAGATCATTAAGGGTCTTGTCATAGTCTGTTTCATAGGTGTCCCAAAGGAACTCACTATGTGACTTAGAAAGTGATTGAACCACCAACTTTCTCAAGACTTTGACACCCAACTCTCCCGGCTTGTCAATATGTGACTACATCTCCAAGATGTGCTCACACCTAGACCTTGCCTTGCCAATAGGGCTTGAGTGACCTTAAACTTTTCAAGAACTTGTGGGTTAGGGAGAATAATTGGAGGAGGAGAAAGAAGTATGATATCCATGGGACATCATCTTCATTAGGAAACCTTGTTTCAAGAGATTTGGGAAGATCATAAGTGTCTAAACCAGACATCTTTTGGGAGATATTCAAGATAGTTGATCTTAAGTCCTTAATATGACACCCAATATGAAATATTAAGGCTAGGACCCAACAAACTATTTTATAACTTAGAAGAGGTATGCCGTAATCCAAGCTATAAAATATTTGAAGGTAGGTGAATGACGATTCACCAATTTCCACCAAGATAAACGAAATGTATTATTAGGTTTTAATTGGTTTTGAAACTCCTAGATCTTTGAGATTCATTGAACTGTTCAATGGCATGTTTCAATCTCGAGTGTGCCCTTCAGGTTTTGTGACTGGGATGCCGAGGATCACAAAACAAGGTGTGAAGTAACCATGCAAATCACTTGGTACCCTTAATAAATTACCCCTCAATCGATGTGCCGGTTAACCACACACGCTCCATCGATACTATGATAAATATTAAGTCACCCTTTACCTACCTTGTTAAGTCCAAGTTAGTGTGCCGGTTAACCACACACGCTCCACTAACGACTTAGACAAAGTGTAAAGTGTAATTTCATGGATTAGCACCTTATTCACATTTTTCCTAAGTAACTAAGATTGGGTATTATTAAAAGTTTAGTTACTTAGTATTTTCATTAATACTTTTAATGAAGGGAGAATTCTAGTCCTGTCAAACCCGTTCGGCTAACGACCCTCCACCGGTCAAGCAAGCGGTGGGTGAGAGTGGACACCCATTAAGTTGCCATTTTATAGGCAACAACCTTATACCCACCTTATAGACCGGCTTCGTGAATGAGGCGTACTAGCGGTAAGACTGACTTTACTCTTATACATATATATATTATTAACTTATAATATTATAAAGTATAAGGGTTGAATTTTAACTTTTAAAATTCTAAGGGCTAACAGGGAATTAAAGTATTCATACTTGAAAACTTTTCAAATTCCAAAACTTGAGGGCAAGTTTTGAAACTATTCAAAACTAATTAATTCCATAACTTATGTGTTTAAAGTAGTTTTAATCCAAAAACTCTTCAAGTTCCATAACTTGAGGACAAGTTATGGAAGACTTTAAACTAATAAAAGAACTAACTTTTCCTTTATTTTATAACTTATGGATTTAATTATGGTTACATATTTTTCTTTAATGAAGTGACTCTTGAACTTTCATAACTTGAGGACAAGTTATGGAGTCATAAAAATTATTCAATGACACAAGACTCTTCATTTTGTAACCATTGCCAACTCTTATGAATTTTATGAAACTTAAATGTGACTTTTCATATAACTTGAGGACAAGTTACAAAAACACATTTTAGAATCAACTCTTAGATTAAAATGGATTGAAAACAACTATTCCACTCAACATTTCTATTAATCTAAGCAACTCATAAGAACAAGATAATTCAAATCAAACTTTTTCATGTAATTAGTCTAAACCTTAAACTAATACAAAACATGAATCTATTGACAATTATCTTTGAAAATGGATTAGCATGAACATTACCACATCAAAAACAAGTTTATAAGATCAAAAACAACTTAGGGTAATGTTCCTAGTCCATTTCCAGCCAAAACAGTCGAGTTTATGCTGTCTGGGGGTCCAACTCGTCGAGTGCACGAACCAACTCGGCGAGTTGGATGCATTTTGCCTTGGACTCGGCGAGTCCATTCATGGACTCGGCGAGTCTGCTGGGCAGACAGCATCAAAACTCGATTTTCAAGCTTCTTTTGCAAGTATAACAAGAAAACAAGCCTAGGCTCTGATACCACTGTTGGGTTTTGAGCATTCTAACACTTCCTAAGTGTACATGCAACCCTAAATACCTTGGATCTATGTTTTCTCTATTATACATACAAATAAGAACTTCCAAGGTATTATCCTAATCTAGCATACAAAACAATGACTATAGCAAGATAGAATACATACCTCTTTGGAGAAGAAAGTCTTCATGAAGCTAGAGTGCCTAGTGCCCCAAGTGTGACACCTCAAATGGAATCACAATCATCAAACACTTAGAATAGCTTGAGAGAATTCTTACAACTCATGAAATCGGCTAGCCCTTCTAGTACACCCACTAGTGCCGATTTTGGTGAATAATATGATGCTTATATAGTGTTACAATTAGGGCAAACCCTAATTGTCATGACTTTCCATTTCCTTGGATCCATGGGTACAAATACACCATGGAGCATCCATGAACCATCCTATGGGTTTTAGCCCAACTTGATTATCCATGGAGCATTAGCCCACTATACAAGTATGGATGATTTACATAATCAACCCATATATTTAATTAGTCTTCTTTTGATCACTTAATTAATCCTAGATTAATTCTTGATCAATACTAATTAAATAATCTTATTATTCTTATTATTAATATACTAGAACTTATAATATATTAATAACCATAAGTGTCTTATTTCTCTCATCCAAGTGCATGATGGTATGCAACCCAAATGGACCATGCCGGGTCGGGTCAAGTCTTACCAATTATAGTTATGGACTTAGACATTAATCCAACAATATACTACTCATCAAAAACTTTGGACAATGCCCAAGAAAATTACTCCACCACAGAAAAAGAGTTGCTGTCAATTGTGTTTGCATTGGAAAAATTCAGACAATATCTGTTGGGCACGAAAGTTATAATCTTTTCTGATCACGCAGCTATCCGGTACCTTCTTGCCAAAAAAGACTCAAAGCCAAGGTTGATTAGATGGATGTTGCTGCTACAGGAATTTGATATAGAGATCACAGATAAAAGCAGGAGAGAAAACTTGGTAGTTGATCATTTGAGTCGACTCACTCCACCTGAAGACCTGACACTGATTCGCGAAATATTTCCTGACGAGCATCTATTTGCGGTTCAGAAACCTCCTTAGTTTGCTGATATAGTAAACTACTTGGTCTCCAGAGAATTCCCTTCAGATCTTACCTGAGCCCAAAAAGATAAAATAGAGAAAGAGGCAAAAAGATGTGTTTGGGACGAGCCGTATCTATGGAAACACTGTGTTGATCAGGTGATTAGAAGATGTGTGCCTCAAGATGAAGTTAAGTCAATTCTGAATTTCTGCCATTCAGAAGCTTGTGGAGGGCATTATGGTCCACAACGAACTGCACCCAAGGTCTTGGACAACAGTCTTTACTGGCCTCATATTTTGTGACTCTTTTCTGTTTTGAAAAACATGTGAAAGGTGCCAAATGACTGGGTCTTTGACATCTCATAATCAGATGCCACTTACTCCAATCTTAGTATGTGAAATCATTGACGTTTGGGGTATAGATTTCATAAGTCCGTATCCGCCATCTTCCGGGTTTGTGTATATCTTACTTGTTGTGGATTACGTATCCAAATGGGTCGAGGAAAAAGTTACATGCATAGACGATGCCAAGTTTGTAGTTGATTTTGTCAAGAAAAATATATTTTCTAGGTTGGGGACACCAAAAGCCATTAGTAGTGATCGGCGTATGCATTTCTATAACCGTACCCTCGAGGCAGTCCTCAAGAAATATGGTGCCACCGCTACACATCTGGTATCCACAACATATCACTTGCAAACCAACGGGCAGGAAAAAGCTTCAAATACACAAATCAAGGGCATTATAGAGAAAACCATTAATCCGGTTAAGAAAGATTGGAGTATTCGATTGGATGACGCGTTATGGGCTCACCGGACAGCATACAAGATTTCTATCGGTATGTCACCATATCAAATTGTTTTTGGCACACCTTGTCAATTACCGGTTGAATTGGAGCATCGAACATATTGGGCTGTCAAAAAGTTGAATATGAGCATGGATGAAGCGGGTAAGAAAAGAAGGTTGGATATCTAAGAGTTAGAAGAAATCTGGAATGATGCTTATGAGAACAAAGCAATCTATAAGGAGAAGACAATAGTTTTTCACGAAAAGATGATCTCGTGAAAGGTATTCACTACCGGTCAAAAGGTACTTTTATATCATTCTCGTTTCAAACTTATTTCCGACAAATTAAGGTCTCGCTGGGTGGGACCTTTTGTTGTTACTAACGTGTTTGATCATGGTGCCACAAAAATTACAAGTGAACAAACAGGAAAGATTTTTAAGGTAAATGGTCATCGTCTCAAACCATTTTATAAAGGGTTTCAAGTTACGAACGAGGAAGTGGAGGTAGTCGAGGCCCCGACTTACCGCAATTGAGGAAACCAAGTAACAATGTCGAGCCAATGATAGTAAAAATGGGCAGCTTACCAGGAGGCAACCTGGGCGTTTGTTTTCGTTTTCGTTTTTGCAACTTCTTTTCATTTTTTGTGTGTTTTTAGTTACTTAGGTCGTCTCTTTTAGCTGAATCGTGTTTTTAATACAAGAGAGAATTTGAAAATTGTTGAAAAAAATCAGTTTTGGTGGTCAATGCAATCGCAAGCCTAGTCCATGCAATCACAGGTTATGCATTTTGGGGTCGCAGAAGGTCGTTGAGGTTTTTTGGAATGATTTTTGACAAAAAAAGACGACCTACGATCGTAGGTTCTATACATGCGATCGGGTGTATCACTTATCTTGTTATACCCTTGAACGTTAAATGATCGAATCTAGCAATTTTATTAAAACCAGCCATCGCAGGTTCTATACATGCGATCACATGTATCGTTTTTCTTGCATCTAGACGTAACCTGCTTCGAACAACACACGAACAGCTAGATTTTTAAAAACCTGCAATTGCAGGTCCAGTACATGCGATCACATCTTCCTATTTTCCTATATATACGGGTCGCATGCCTCACTTGTAACCACCACAACTCCAAAATTCGCTCTGGATTCCATCTATTTCCGAGTTCTTTCACCAAAAATCACTCCAATCACTCATTTTTCATCCAAATCAAGCAAACAAGGTATCAATCTCTTTTGTTTTACTTCTACAACGTCTCTACGGCAACGAAATCATGTGTTTAACGGTTGAAATTCTCTAAAAATCTCTTTTTCTTCATTTTGAAATTTGAAATTTTGTGAGTTTTTTTCAGATGTACGCTCCGTTAGCACTCCGCAGGCCATGAAATGTTGAAACGTTTGCTCCGGACGCAATTCATAAGAGGTTCATCCGGACTGAATTTCAAAATTCAAAAATTTTCCAGACGGGAAAAATATACTGCTGCTCAGCGCGCAGTCAGGCATATTCGTTCTGAAACTGAACTCTTTTGTTTTTGTCGTATATTTGTGCGGGCTTGCGTATCCGCTGTAGGAGTAGTTAGAAAATTTTATTTTGCTTGATAATTGATTATATGGAAATTGTGCAAAATTTGTCCCAGTTTTTTACCTAAAAAATGCCTCCTAGACCATCCCGTTCATGCAGAAATGTTGAAACTTTGGACCCATCATACACCGTCCAAGTGGATAATGTGACCTTCGATTTAGGCTCTCAGGTTACCTTAGATTGTTTTTATCAGCTTAAGGAACGAGAAATTCTACCATAGGTCTGGTCCCCCAGCCGCACATTAATGCGGGAACTCCATATTTATGATGGTGATCGTGCACTCTTCGCCAACAATGGATGGGAGCTCCTTTTTGGTGCAGATTTTGGTACTTGTCCTTTATTGACCCGAGAGTTCCTAGCTACAGTGAGTGAGGTCAACCACGAGTGAAACTTTGCTTTTCGCATTTTTAGTGCCCCTCACTCTATTCATGTGGAGCAGTTATGTACTTTTTTCATACCCCCATTACCAACTTATCTCAGCCTGCCCCTGCTTCGACGTGCACGATTTTTGGCACTCCATTACCGGATTGGACTTTTACGGTTCGTCCTCATCCGTTCAGACCAGCATTGTCCACCCAGTCCTAAAAATCACTTTGAAAATATTATTTACGCGCAGGTTGAGACTACTAAAGCCGAAAAAGTCGAGTTTTTTATATTATGGTGCATGGTCACCGGATCGTACCTCCCTCATTTTGGTGATTTAATCATCAAAAGATTCCACAGAGTTTCAAACCTTCGCACCAGCGGTGCCATTCGTTGTGGTGGTCTGATCACCGTCATTACTCGCACCCTTGTAGATAAGTCTCCCCCGGAGTACACCTTCTTTACGGTTGAATCCTTCCGTTTGACCCTATAGAACCATCAGGCAATGCACATGTTACGTTCCACCCCGGGAGGGTATGTTTGGATGCACGGCAGATCCACTTATTTCAAGGTCATTGGTCCCGATGACATCGCCCTCGCTGACCCCATTAGCGAGACTGTATTGCTTCTTCCATCAAACATTCCACCACCTCTTCGCCCACGTAGGTCACAGCAGGCCTCGCGTCCGTATTCTGATCGGCCATTTTCGTCCACTATGCACCCAAATTACACAGATACCACACCAATCTCCTATAGCCAGCCTGACCCCATGCAGACTGACTCTCAAGATCATCCTCAAAACACCCACCCACCCCAACATGACCCCAACTCTCTCTACGCTTACCAGTACTATCTTGACCTCCGTCAGGATATTGTTGCTCTTCAGCAGACTATGACTAGTCTCCACCTCGATAATCAGCTTTATAACACTTTGGTATCCGTGTATCGTGACAAGGTCTTAGGATATCGCGAGGACTTTACCGATTTCCGCGACGAGTTCTTCCATCGCATTCAGTCCTCGCCAGAGAAGTCGTCTTCCACTCTTCCCTAATCATTGAGGACAATGCTTAATTTTAAGCTTGGGGAGGGGATTAGCTATCCTTTTGTAAATAGTTTTTATTTGTCTTTTTTCTATAAAAAAAATTAATAATTAAAAAAATAAAAGAGAGTTTAAAAAAATCCAAAAAGATTTTTCATTTTTTTATTTGTCATTTTATTTCTTCCTAGTTTTTTTTTCTTATAAAAAATATTGTCATTTTGTTGCATTTTCCATTGGCATATATATATATATATATATATATATATATATATATATATATATATATATATATATATATATATATATATATATATATATATATATATATATATATAGGGAAGGGTTATTTGAAAAACAAAAAAACCCTAAAAATCATAAAAATGAATAAAAAATACCAAGATATCACAAAACTTTTTTTTTGAATTTTTTTTTATCAAAAAATCGCAGCATTTTTTACAATTTCGTTGAAAAAGAATAAAAAATCAAAATTTTTTCTTGTAAAAAAAATATTTTTTCAAAAACTTGATTCAACGATTTTGACCTAAAAGTTGTGATTTTTTGATAAAAAAATTCAAAAAAAATGTTTTCTGATCTCAAAGTATTTTTTATGCATTTTAATGATTTTTAGGGTTTTTTGTTTTCCATAGAACCTAAACATATATATATATATATATATATATATATATATATATATATATATATATATATATATATATATATATATATATATATAAATTAAAAATGTACGAGATGATGACATTCTTTACACACGATAGCTCCTGAAATGGGATATTGAGAATTAAAACTGAAAAATATCTGAAGGGACCTGATTGTTATTGGAAATGTAGAATCAACTGTCATAACTAGGGGACCCAAGTCACCATGATTCGAGACCCAGCATTAGATAATAAAAAAATGGCGTATTGAAACGTTTTGTGGGTGGTAAGAAGAGCTTTAAGATGATTTGCTTCTAAATTTTTAAAAAGAATCTTTATCGGCAACTCTGAATCCATAGAACATGGCCCTATTTGTTGACATGCGTTACCCTCATGATAACAGAGAGCTTAAGTATCAGATCCACACAGTCAAGAAAGAAGAAAGGGTACAACGATATATTCATTGCCCAAATCGAGAATTTCAAGTGCTCAGTTAAAGATATTTCAAGAAATTCCATATATATATATATATATATATATATATATATATATATATATATATATATATATATATATATATAGAGAGAGAGAGAGAGAGAGAGAGAGAGATTGAAGAATTCAAGCTCAAAACGAAGTACAAATCAAAGTTCAATCAAGTTAAAAGTCGTTTCAAAGTTACATCTGGCGAATAAAGAACTGTGTGATATGATACTTGTGGCTCTTGAAAAAAATGAAAGCATAGAGCTCGGGCTCCTACGGGGGTTGGCCCTTGCTACTTCAGCGAAAACTGATTTGGTTGTGCGGTTTCTTAAGGATGCATCGATTTTGATTCTTGACCATCTAGTCTTAAGGACATGAGATATGGACTGTGTTATTTTCGCTCATTAAGCTAATTAAGGTATAAAGTTTAAATAAAACTATAGTTGGATTATTGGGTTACACCGTTTTGTGTTCTTCCTCACTTTGGTAGTCTTTGATACATGAAAGGTAGCAGGATGGTTGGTTTGGTGTTAGTGATTGGAGCCCTATTTCGATGTAAAGCATGATCGTATATATATATATATATATATATATATATATAAAGCATGTTTAATTTTAGTTGTTCATTTCTCTTTTTCATGTTATTTTCGTTCATTATTCATTTTCTTTTTTTTAGCATGCATATTTTATTTCTTATTCTGTTTATTTTCTATCGTTCTTGTAGTTAGGTTTTTCCTTTGGTTGTCAGTGTGTATAGTTTATTCCTTTACTACCCTTGCCCTCTATTTTGATTACCACGTTTATCATTTCCTTACTCGAGGACAAGTAAGGTCTAAGCTTGGGGAGGTTTGTTTGATGAATTTTATATGCATATTTTAGCACAATTTCCTTGGTATTTTGTCATAAAATGCTAACTAACACCCGATTATACTCGTGTATTTCGTATTTCGTGATTATTTTGTAGAATGCCCGTACTGCTCACTTTTGTTATGACTTTTCAGGGTAATTTGGAACACATGGAGGATTACGTAAGTTCGGGATGCGTTAATGGATGCTTTGGAGCTTAACTGGAGCCTAGACTGAGGAAGGATGCTGAAGGATGATCAAGAACTGCTTGGAAGGAGGAACAACGATCAAAAGATGCGAAAATGACAATATGCAATCGCAGGTTACCCCTAAGCGATTGCAACTATGCCTTTGCGTTCGCAGGTTGGCTCGTAGCTTCGCTACGTGGTTTTTTTGTGCCAAAAATTCATCAGACTAGAAAAAAGAGATACATGCGATCGCAGGTTGTGCCTTTATGATCGCATGTTGGCCAAAATGCTTCGAAATGGTAATGTACTTCATTTAAAAGGCCCGTGGTACATTTTCGGTGATACATGTGATCGCAAGTTGTGTACATGCGATCGCATGCATGACGTTTTTACAACCAGACGTATAAATAGAGACCCATACTCATCCAGTAACCCTAATTGGCGATTCCGGGCAATTTTCAGAGGGTTTCAAGTGAAGAACGCAGATCTAAAGGATAGGATTCAATTTCTTTTCATTGTTTAGCAAGATTTATCGTTTATACTCCATTTTCTACTGTTTGTAATCCGTTTTTAGCCATGTCAGGCTAAGAACTCAAATTTCAGTTTCGCAAGACATAACCTTTTCATATGATGAATCATTAGGCACTATGTTTCACTATGATTACTGTTTAGTTTTTATCAATTATGTGTTTAATTGAGTGTTTGATTTTGATTTCAATTTATGTTGGCCACTTAAATTGTTTGTGAATCATTCTAGTCATCTAATTGTTTAGATTCGTAATTGTCTAGATTAATTGGTAAAAAGTGACATACATTAGATTAATTATGCGTTTAGGTTAACTCTAATATGAACTGATGAAACAAGTTTTAACGCCTCCGAGCTTATGAGAGGTTTTGGACTTTACTAGAAAATTACATTGTGTTTAATGCAACTTTTCTTAGTTAATCAAGAGCTTGCTTGGTTAATTTGGTAAAAAGTTAGGTTTAATTCAAAGAACTTATTTTGATTAAATAATTTTAGTAATAGAGGTCATTAGAGCTTGTTAATGAACTTCAGTACCAGTTTGAACAAGTGCACAACCAAATATTGTGTTGAAGGTTAATTATTTAATCAGGGGAGTCACCGCAAAACTGGAGTTGCTTTCTCTTATTTGAATTTTCATCACTTTAAATTTAGTTATTCTTTTGATATTTTTTTTATTTTTAATAGTCCAATTTTCAGAAATAAACCCCCCTTTTTATGTTTATTGCACTCATCAAGAACTAGTTCACGCCTTACGCAAAGAGGTGTAAACTTTAGGACGTGTCCCTAAGGATCCGACCCTGCTTACCTGTTCTACCTATTAGTGCAATAGAGAAGTTTAATTTATATTTTTATTTGTTTAAATCGTGCACGAAAACGGTTTTAACAGTCATCCAAATCACAACATTTAATTATAGCCATGGTTTCAGCAAGAGTGAGTCTATTGAGATCTTTAGTTTTCTTGATAACAGAAACATTAATATCCTATGACTTGGGAAGATATTTCAAAAATTTCTTGTTTATCTTCGAGCGTGGTACATAAATTCCAACTATGCTCATCTTAGTGGTAAGAGTGATGAATCTCTGTAATTGAGCTTCAAGAGTCTCCCCCAGAACATGGTTGAACATGTTGAATTTTTGACGGACCATGTCCTCTCTGCTTTGTTTCATGTCATCATTTCCTTCGTAGACCTCTATCAATGCTTCCCAAAGGGCTTTTGCTGAATCATACTCTTAGAATCCTTGAGCAATTTCAGGGGATAGAGCCATTGTCAGAGTTGCAAGTGCCTTTTCCTGTTCCTCAATTTTCTCAAAATCCTCATTAGTATAGTTTTCAATTTCTTTTTCAGTTATGCTTCCATTTTCTAGGTTAGTTGTGATTCTAACAAGACCCTTAAGAATGCTTCTCCAAATCTTAAAGTCTTTCATTTTAATGTATTTCTCGATTATGTATTTCCATTTTGGAAACCCTTCTGCTGATAAGAGACGCAAAATTCTCATAGTGGGCCATTAATGGGATTTCATGGATTTTGTGGTTTAGGATCTTGTTAGATTTGGGCTTGGGCCTCAGTTATGAATCTTGTTGGGCTCGGGGTAAAATGCTCATTTTACCCCACGTATGGATTTTTGATCATGGTTTGGAACCGAATTTCTAATTGGGTAATATTTTGGTATTGTTAGCTCGAAATGTTTTCAGGGCAGCTCTTAAGGATTTCTTGCACTGAGCTTCAACGTTAGAGGTGGGTCTCCTCACTATTATATGGGTCAAAGGCACCAATACTGGTCCATTTGGTTTGTGTGTTGTAGTAAGACCCGGGGGTTAGCCCTTGGCATTATGTATGAAAGAAAAAGAGGTGGCTCTTGACACTTGTCTGTAAGACCCAAGGTTGTGGCCCTCGGCCTGGCAAGAAAGACCACGAGGTGGCTCATGGCATAATGGCAAGAATATGGTTAGCACATAGTACCTTTATTGATTATGATATATGAATGTTATGTTTGGTTATTTGTTGATAGTTGAGAAAGGAAGGCTCAAGAACCTCATGGAATGAGGTGGACGAAAATCTCCAGGGCAAGGCTAACAGATTCCGTCCAAGGCCCCTTAGATAAGGGGATTGGGCTACTTGCTCACCAATCAAAGGAATCTAGGGTTTATCCCTTAAACCATAGCTTTGACACCAAGTATTCTCAACTGTATAAGGAACCCCTTTTTTCATCCAACCCTTCCCTCTACAAGCCTTGGATGAAAATTTGCTTCTCCCATCTCCTCTCTCTTATATTATCCTCTTGCTAGCTTGGGTATCATTCCATTAGAGGCATGACACTTATGGTGCTTGCTTCCAAGAGATCAACAAAGAAGAATTCTACTTGATTGCTACAACAACTAAAAGGTATGTGATTCTAAAACCCTTTCATCCAAGTAATTTTCAAAAATATCCTAGGTTTCTAGGGTTCTTTTTGATGTTCTTAGTTATAGGTTCAATAGAGAAAACATAGATCCTATTTAGGTTTCATGCAA
Organism: Lactuca sativa; assembly: GCF_002870075.4. NCBI lineage: Eukaryota > Viridiplantae > Streptophyta > Magnoliopsida > Asterales > Asteraceae > Lactuca > Lactuca sativa. The sequence continues at coordinate 313,774,264 of NC_056627.2, read as the reverse complement.
ACTTACTGGTTTTACTTTTATTTGTTTACCTAAATCACATTAGTGGTATCAGAGACTTTGGTTTGTTTTCTGTTGAATAGCTATAATGAAGAATAGATCAATGAGGGTTCACTGAAATGGATTTTGAAATTTAGGGTTAGGGTTTCGAAACCTAGCCTTCCTCCCCAAGTTTTTTTGAAATATGATATGTTATTAGGGTTTCCATATTTTTAATAATTGTTAGTTTAATATGATTAAAATGGATACTTATGAAAATGGAAAAATCCTATACCCTAATTTTCGAAAATTGAAGGCTAAGGATTAGGATAAAATTATTTGATTAATTTAATTAGAATATCCTTAATTGATTTAATTTATTTAATTAATTGTCAATTAACAAATAACAATTAAATCATTATTAATTTATTTTAAATTTAATTAATTGAATATTAATTTCGAAATTTAAAATATAAATCCTAGTATTTTGAAAAGTTTAAAATACATCTTATACTATATGTAAAATTAAAAGCTCAATTATTACTATATGTATAAGAGTAGAGTCAGTCATATCCTTAGTACGCCTCATACATGAAGTGATACTATAAGGGGAGTTTAAGAAACCGGGATGTAAACTGACCGCCATTGGGTATACACTCTTACCCACCACTCTCGTGTATGGTGGAGGATTGTTAGCATAATGGATTTGATAGGACACTAATTCTCATTAAAGTTATAATGCTATTCAAAGGAACTAAACCTCTTGTTAAAAATCCCAATCTTAGTTACTTTAGGAAAAATGTGAATTTGTATGCTAACCCTTGAAATTGCACCTTACACTTTATTAGTCATTAGTGGAGCATTTGTGGTTAACCAAGACACTAATAGGGACTAATATAGAGTTGCGATGGGTATCTCATAAACTATTATTGTTGATGGAGTGTGTGTGGTTTACCAGCACATCAATTGAGAAGATAAACGAAGTTGTGGTTACCAAGCATATTTGCATGGTTATTCACATCTTGATTCTGATCCCCTCTATCCCAGTAACAAATAAAAGAGCATAATCTGAGATTAAACATGCCATTGAATAGTTTCAATGAATCACAAAGGACCTAGCAGTTTCACTATACTTAATTTATTTTAAATTTCGTTTTCTATTTGTGGAATTGGTCAATCGTCATTTACCCAACTTTATAAAATTTACCATTAGATTATGACATCCCTATTCTAGGTTGTGAATTATATAGTTGGATACTAGCCTTAATATTTTATTTTGGGTTTCTATATTAAGAATTATTGTTAACTAACTAAAACTACTTTCTTTTATAGATGTCTACCAAGGCTGATGTTTCTGTTTCCACATCCTCCTCCTATCATAACTTCTCCTTACTATCGATCTACTCCAAAGTCATATGGATGGTTCCATTTATAATGATTGATTGAAAACATCAAAATGTCACTTCGCTTCGAGAATAAAGAGTATTTCCACGAAAAAGAACTCATTAAAGTCGAAGAGGCCAATTTCACTCCTTAAGAATACGCCTCCTATCAAAAACACTACGAAGATGCAACAAATTTTGCTTGCATCATGGTTGCCACAATTACCTCTGAGTTGTAGAGATTCAATGAGGATTACTAGACGTATGATATAACAAGGATCTTATGGAAAAACACCATAAGCGAGCTCGTCAATATAAGAATGACATGGTAAAGTCCCTCATGGTGTGCAAAATGAAAGAGGGAGAATCTTCTTGTAGCCACATGCAGAGAATGCAACGTTACGTAGAGCACCTTGTTAGGCTTAATTTGCACTTTAATGAGGAGTTGGCCATTAACATAGTCTTGAACTCCTTACCAAGTTGTTATGATAAGCTTATTCTAACTTATCAATTGAACAACAATGAGACCACCTTGGCTCAGTTGCATGATCTACTATAGATAATTGAGGCAAGAATGAGGGGTAAGAACTCCAAACCTAATCATGCTAGTGCCCCCGTACAAGCTATTGGTCAAGGAATGGGGAAGAAGAGGAAAGGTTCTCCAAAACAAAACTGGAAAGGAAAGTCTCATGTTGGATCATCAAGTAATGGACCAAAAGGAAAATCCAGTTCTAATGCTTCTCTAGTTTCTGATCCCAAAAAGGCTATTTTCTTTTATTACAATGACAAATGGCATTGGAAATGAAGCGGCCCAAAGTATCTATAAGATATCAAGGATGGCAAGGTGAATCCATCTTCTGTAGGTATATACACTATTTCATCTAAGAACTCATCACCTACTTATTATTGGGTCCTTGATATAGGATGTGGTTTTCACATTTGTTTAGATTTGTAGGGGCTAAGAGTAAGTGAGGAGGTGGAGCACAGAAGAATGAACATGATCGTTGGTAATAGGCGATCTTTACTTGTCACCAAGATTGTCGTTTATAGTCTAGTGCTTAGAAATGGGGTTTGTTTAGATTTAATAAATTGTTGCTACTCATCAGAAATGACACGTAACATTATTTCTTTTCATGTATTGTTCAGACAAGGTTTCAGATATTCTTTTAATGATTTGAATGGTTCTATTTCAGTTTATAAAAATGGTGTTTTTATATTTGAAGCTTTACCTTGTAATTGTGGGAATGAAACTATGATGTGTGTAGACAATTTATGCAATAGCGTATTTAAAATTTATTCGTCTGATGGTATAGACAAAGCATGCTTGTGGAATTGTCGTCTTGGACACATCAACAAGAAACGCATCGTCCAACTCCAAAAGGATGAAGTGTTGGAATCATTCGAGCTAAGGTCAGATGATGCATGTGAATCTTGTCTTTTGGGTAAGATGACAAAATCACCCTTTATTAGATCTTGTGAAAGAGGTGAAGGTATATTGGACCTCATACACACTGATGTATATGGGCCCTTCAGATCAACCACAAGGGATGCAAATCGATTTTATGTGACATTTATAGATGATTATGGTAGATATGGTTATATTTACTTAATCAAACATAAATCAGAAACCTTGGAAAAGTTCAAAGAGTTTAAACATGAAGTCGATAATCAATTGGGCGGGAAGATAAAGATGCACCACTTAGATAGAGGCTGAGAGTATCATAGTGTCGAGTTCCACGACTGCTTCAAGGAATGTGGAATAGTTTCACAATTGAGCCCTCTTAGGACACCACAACTTAATGGTGTGTCTGAGAGGTGCAATCAAACCTTGTTGGACATGGTTCATTCCATGAACAGTCGAGCTTCTTTTCCAATTTCATTATGGGGGTATGCCATAAAGACTGTCACCCATATTCTTAATCTTATCCCAACTGAGAAGGTTGCCACATCATGAGATGTGGATAGGGAAAGTTCCCTCGTTAGCATATATCAAGGTTTGGGGTTGTGAAGTTTTTGTTAGACAAGAGACTCATGACAAGCTTGAACCCCAAAGTGAGAGATGTATGTTCAACGGCTACCCACATAAGTCCTTTGGATATTTGTTCTACAGACCTAGTGAGAACATGGTCTTTGTAGCACGAAGACAAGTCTTTCGCGAGAGAGAAATCATATGTAAAAATGACTGTGGGAGTACCATTTGCGTTGAATATATTTAAGAGTTAACCAATGAAGGAACCTCTAAAGACACTAGGGTTCAACCAGAGGAAGAGATTCCAGTTTAGCCAGTTAAAATTCATTACCTTTCGTCATTCCATTAGAGTTAGCGTGCCGCCTCAGACTTATGGTTTCCTTATAACTGCAGAAGGCGATACGTTTATCAGTGATCAAACACTGATAAATTTGGATGAGTCAACTAACTGCAGGGAAACAATGGAAGGCCCTGAGACAACCAAGTGGAAAGAGGCAATGGATATCGAGATCAAGTCCATGTATGATAACCAAGTTTTGAATTTGGTTGATCAACAACCTAGTCAAAAGACAGTTCGTTGCAAATGGATCTTCAAGAAGAACACAGACATGGATGGAAATGTGCACACATTTAAGGCACGATTGGTTGTGAAGGGCTTTACTCAAACCCCATGGATTGAATATGATGAGACCTTCTCACCAGTGGCTAAGATAAAATCTGATAGGATATTTCTCGCCATAGTTGCCTTTCATGATTATGAAATTTTGTAGATGGATGTCAAAACCGATTTTCTTAATGGAAAGTTGGTTGAAAATGTTTACATGAGGCAGCCAGAGGGTTTGTTGATGAAAAATTTCCTAATAGAGTGTGTAAGTTTGAGAAATCAATATATGGATTGAAACAAACATCTCACAGATGGAATCTTTGCTTCGATGAGAAAGTGAAGGAGTTTGGTTTCTCTAGAAATAAAGATGAGTCTTGTGTATATGTCAAAGCTAGTGGGCGTATAGTAACCTTCCTAGTATTGTACGTGGATAACATACTTCCTATAGGAAACGACATCCCAACTTTGCAAGAGGTTAAGTATTGGCTTGAAAAGTGTTTCGCTATGAAGGACCTAGGTGAGGCTGCCTATATTCTAGGGATAAGAATTCTAAGGGATAGGAGAAAAAGGCTAATTCGACTTAATCAAAGTATATACTTGGAAAAGGTGCTAAAAGGTTTTAGTATGGAAAATTCCAAGAAAGGAGAACTGCCCATCAAGGGTAATACCAAACTGAGTAAGACTCAGAGTCTAAGTACCGATGCAGAGATAGCTGAAATGAGATGGATTCCATACACTTCTGCCGTGGGATCAATCATGTACGCTATGACATGTACTCGCCCTGACGTGTCCTTTGCTTTGAGCATGGTCAGTCGTTACCATGGAAATCCAAGTAAATCTTATTGGATAGTAGTTAAGAATATTTTTAAGCATCTGCGAAGGACTAAGGATTGGGTCCTAGTACTTGGGGGCAGTGATATATTGAGAGCAACTTGGTATAGTGTCGCCAACTTTCAAACAGATAGAGACAACTTTCGCTCTCAATCTGGCGGGGTGTTTATTTTAAATGGAGAAGCAGTTACTTGGAGAAGTTTCAAACAAGAGACAGTGGTTGATTCTACCCGTGAATAAGAGTACATAGCAGCAAGTGAAGCATTGAAGGAAGCAATTTGGTTGAAGAACTTCATCAGCGATCTTGGAGTTGTTCCAACCATTCAGGAGTCGATGGAACTTTGTGTGATAATGAAGGAGCAGTTTCCTTGACAAAGGAACCAAGAGATCATGGAAGATTAAGACATATCGACAAAAAATACTATTTCATCCGACATAGAGTAGAAGAAGATCACCTCATTGTGAAGAGAATATCATCTGAAGAGAATCCTGCAGATCCACTCACAAAGGTTCTGAGTAGGGTTAAACATTCATCATGCCAGGAGCATAGGTCTGAGAGATGATATTATTTTTAGTAGTTAGTTAATTTTTTGTTTAAACTTGTAACAAAGTAAATGTAATTAACTTTTGGTGATTAATTAATAGATAATTATTTATGAGTTTGTTTACTACCTTTTGTCAATTGTATATTCTTGTGTTTCCTTTTGCATATTTTACTTCCCAAATAATTTGATTATTCAAACTCCATAGTCGTTCGTACTTTTAGAAGTAAGTAGTGAATTAAGACTATCATGAATTGGATTGTAGATTGTCTAAGGGTGTTAGACATAGAAATAGTGTTGCTGTAATTTTCATGAGTACTTTGAAATGAAGATTTAAGTATTAGATAAACCCACGTTCATAGAATTACTTAATGGATTTTATCAAGAGTAATACCGAGACGATAATATCTTATAATCTTAAAACGAAGATATATAAGCTATAGTTTAAAAGTCAGTTGTGCATTGATAATACGTAAAAGCATTAGTAACTTGATGTTATAAAATGTATTGTCATGCATGATTTGACGAGTAAATGGTGCAAGCATATAAGTCAAAGTTTATTCGTTCCTTTGGCCTTAACGGGGAAAGAGATATCTTTGGGCCCCTTGGTTATTTGGTGTTGATTTATAGTGTCGAGCCCGGCCAACACTAAATTGAGGTGTTCAATTCGAAGTTCTATATCATTACGAATCAGAAATCAAGAAACAAAGTCTTGGACAATGAGATTGATTTTATTCCATGTCTTGTGTTCGAATTGTATCTTTCAAAATGGAGGATTATATGATCACTTAACTTAGGACACGTAACTGGATGGGTCAGAGTACGACAACGACTTTTGGAAGCTGCAATTTGCTGATCGATTCAGAAGTTATACTAGCAATTATAGTTATAGACTTATCCAAGTGGGAGACTGTAGGATTAGATTTCTAAGGCCATAATTAAAATTGGTATATACTTGAATTGATAGTAGCTCAGTCCTTTTGGGTTGCCCTCAAACCTAGCAATTGGACATGATGCTTTTCAGAGAGAGGGAGATCAATATATTATGTGAATAATAAAATAAATAAATGGTTTATTAATGTGTTATGAAAATAATATATTAATTAGAAATCATATTATTTAATTAATAATTAATCAGAAATTAATTGGAATGAATTTTAGGATTAATTGGATTAATTAAAAGTATAGGTACTATTTGGTTACTTATTGATAATTGAGAAAAGAAGGCTCTAGAACTTCATGAAATGAGGTGGACGAAAATCTATAGGGCATGGCTAAGAGATTTTGTCCAAGGCCCCTTGGATAAGGAGATTTGGCTGCTTGGTCACCAAGCAAAGGAATCTAGGGCTTATCGCTTAAACCCTAACTTTGGTGTAACATCTTGTTTTGAGGCACCTTCATTGTTGACCCTTATATTGAGATTTATTGCATTTTGGTCCATAGGTAAAAGAAAGAGTGCAGAAGGACCCATTGTGGCATTTTGGTAATTTCGGACTTTGTGAGTACGATGAGCATATGTGTATACGCTAAATGTACTAGGGTGCGCCTTAATATCTTGGCGTACACCTTGTATATAGGGCATACGTAAGTATCATGCAAAACCTAATATTTATGGTTTCGCTCATATTTAAGCATCATTATAGCCTCACATCTCATTCTTATTCAACCTCCTTCTGTGAAATCGTCCCCTGAGAAAACCCTAAGACAAGAAGAGCATTTTAGAGCATTTGGAGTGATTGAAGTTGTACTTGAAGAAGAGGAGACTGGTGTGGAGAGCTTGGAGTTTGGGAAGTACTTTGGATCTAAAGTTTTCTCCTTGTTTGCAAACTCCAGGAGGTATAAAGCTTGAAACTTTACCACTCTATCTTGTAGATCTAGACATTTCACTCTTTTAAGTAACCTTTCTCCCAAAAAGGTGATTCTTGAGCATGCCATGTTCTTGACCCATTAAGTCGTCCTTTCAGACCTTAGGAAGGGTCTTGAATCATAAAAATGGGGTCTTAATGGTTGGTTTTGCTCTATGCATTCTTTAGAAGGTATTAATGTATTAAGATGTTGAGTTAAGAAATTAATGGACATGCAAAGTCATAAAGTTGGAAACTTTATGACTCTTGAGGATGATTTGGCCTTGGATCTGGAAATTGGATGTAAGAGCTTAAGGCATTAAGATCTTAATGTGTTTTTGGGAAGATTGGGCATACACCCTGCATAATCCGAGTATGCAACGTGTACATGTTCAACATCCCCGATGGTGGTCAATGCTAGAGTATGCCCCACGTACCTTTGTAGTACGTCCTACGTACACATTCTATGTTGACTCGATGAGTTGACTTGGGTGGGTTGACTCGGCTGGGTTGACTCAGTTGACTTTGACAAAGTTTGACCAAGGGGTATTTTGGGTATTTTGAATGGTGTTTGAGAATTGGTCATTTGGATGAATAGGTGTCAGTTAGAGCTGAGATTCGGAGTTAGGACCTCATCAGCTATTGTTTAGATAGAGAGGTGAGTTTCCTCACTATACTTATGAGTCGAAGGCACCAAGGTCAACCCAATGGATTTGATATCTTTCTCTGTGATAGAATGTCAGTATGTTGTAGTGATCTGTAGATTTGTCTCATAGTTTATTGTTCGGTTATATGTTTATCTGTTATATGTGCACATATTTGGTTGGTGAGTGAGGCTTTACTGCTATGTGCGTGAGACAAAAGACTGGGGGAATTCCAAACCAATGGTTGATTGGGCCTGAGGGTATTCCATCCCAAGGATAACTGGACCCGTTGTATATTAGCATTTTAACAAGATGGTTGACTGGGTTGTGGTATTCTAACGTGATGGTTGACTGGACCCGTTGGATATTAGCATTCTAACCTGGGGTATTCCATCCTACAGATAACTGGACCCGGAGGTTGACTGGGCCTGGGTATTCTAACCCGATGGTTGATTGTACTCGACATGCTTGATTTTATATGTTATTTGTTTGTGTGGTGTTACTTTGGGGGAACTCACTAAGCTTCGTGCTTACAGTTTAAGTTTATTGTTTTAAGAAATAATAAAAATTCTTAAGAAATTTGTATAAAAAATTGTTTACATTTAGACAACTTTTTTTGTTGATATCTAACCATTTAAGTTGTTAAATGTGTTCACATACTACCATTGTCACCTCACAAGTTATTTTTCCGGATTTATACCATAATAGTATATATGTTGGTGCATATGTGTTAGGCGTGTCAAACCCAACAAATAAAGGGGTACGATATACTCCAAAAGAATCCCACTATATTGCACTAAAAAGGTAGTACAAGGCAAGCAGGGTCAATCCACAGAGACATGGGATAATTAGTCTATACCTCTTTGCGCAAGGTACTATGGTCACCAAGAGTAAAGGGGGGGGGGGGGGGTTAGAATAAAATAATTAAAACAAACACTTAAAAACACAAGTAATCAACTAAAAGAGTGAATTAGATTCAGATTTTGTAAGGGCTCCAACTTCATGTATGACAACTTAGCAATGTGACTCAAAGATGACACAATATTCGTTCAATTCTATCTAAGTTGGTACTTGAAAGTGCTAATAAGCTCTAACACTTCCCATTCACCACATTAATTAACCAAAACAAGCTCTTTGATTAACCCTAACCTTATTAACCTAATCTAAACAAGCTCTTAGAATTAGATTATAAGATTGCATGAAGCTTTATGTGAATGTTCCCAACAACACCCAATACTCCTCATAAGCTCGGGAGTGTAAAAGTATATGAATAAGATTTACACTAAATTCATTCAATAGAGATCAATTTAATGCTTGTTACTTGTTCAATTTCACAAAACAATTACGGATATTGTAAAAGAGATGACTTGAATGACCTAACCCTAATTCAAATGGCCAATAAGAATCACAATTAGAATCAAACATTCGATTGAAGCAAAATCAAATTCATTAGATAGGAATTAAGAACAAACATCATGTCATATGACTGAAGTCACTACCAAGAAGTCAAAACATGAAATTGGAGAAACTAGGGTTCTAGCCACACATGGCTAGAACAAGATCACAAGAATAAAAGACAGAAATAATGTGCAACTACAACTTACAAATAAGAGAAATAATGTTTGCAAATGATAAATGATCAAATCCTTGAAAAAACCTTCGAAATCCCCTCTCAAAATGTGCTATGATATCTTGTGTGTGTGTAAAAATGGCCCTTAACCCGTAATATGAAAGATAGGAGAAACTGCCAAAAGTTGGTTTCTGGGTCGAACACGGCCCGTGTTGGACATAGAGTAAATCTGACACGGCCCGTGTTCAGCAGGGTCAACAGCTCCTCTTTGTGGTCAACACTGCCAGTGTTGATTTTGCAGTGTAAATCCAACACGGCCCGTGTACCCCTCTGACTCCAAATCCAAACTTGATTTTTTCAACTTTTTCGTTCTTCGCCCGATCATCCCGAAATCCTCACCAATGCTTCCCGACACTTCCCAAAGCGCGTTCCAACCTCTGGTTTACCTGAAAAAAACATAAAAGTGTGCAAATAAGGTTGTTTTAAAGACTAACATGAATATAATGAAATGCAAGACAAATGAAGAACAATTATGTTAAATAGATATATGAAAAGGGACTAAAAGATGTACAAAAAGGTGCACAAATTGTACCAACAATATGTGTCCATATAGATTGAATGTTCAATTTGGAACGAAGTAAATAGTTTAAATAAAGGTAAAGTGGAGGATGTGTGTTAGACATTCTTAGGAAATATAAAAAACAATCTTGTGTGGGCTCATTTAAATGTTTTTTCTATGAAAACATGATATAATAGAAACGTAATGGTCACATCAAATAATACACTACGAATTATTGATCGTTTGCGCATATCAACATTCCAAAATCTTTGTAGATTACATACGTAAACAAAAGAAATCATGTCAAAGGTCTATTAATGATATCACAAAGATGTGGACCTAAAGTATAACCTCACAACGTAATTTACGTAATTAGGTTTTTCTTGTTTCTTTTTTTATATAGTTATAAAAGATGTAATAAAGTATAAACGACTTAGTTTTGTGTGCTTTTAATTATCCAGATCATAGTCGGAAGAGTGGAAGATGAATGAAGCAAATTAAATGGTGTGCATTATATATATATATATATATATATATATATATATATATATATATATATATATATATATATATATATATATATATATATATATATATATATATATATATATATATATATATATATATATATATATATATATATATATATATATATATATAAAGCAAATTAAATGGAGCCAAAAAAAAAGGATTAAAAAATCAGTAATGTGGATTTTGCGTGACAAATTGACATCAACAAGTAAAATCATTTGAGTGTCTCAACAGCCAAAAAGATATTGAACCCGATAACGAACATTCAGATCCCACAAACTACCACGAAGCTATGTCAAATTCAATAAATAATGAAGATGAATATGAATTCTGTTGTGAGTCAAATTTTGTAGCTAATATTCATAGAAATGAATACAAATTCTATCGGTTATGTTATGGAACTATGAACGAAAACTAACGTGAAGGTTGGTTAATATTTGTAGAGATGAATACAAATTCTCTTGTGAGTGAAATTCATATGTATTCATAGATAGACGATGAATATTGGATTGACCCCTCTTAAGATGTCATTTCACGGATGTCACTTTTGATGAATGAATAGAGAGTATATATATATATATATATATATATATATATATATATATATATATATATATATATATATATATATATATATATATACTCTCTATTCATTCATCAAAAGTGACATCCGCGAAATGACATCTTAAGAGGGGTCAATCCAATATTCATCGTTTATCTATGAATACTCAAGATCAAATAAGAAGAAAATTTTTGGTAGGAAGGTAAGAAATTTTTTATATACGTATTTTCTTAGCAAAAGAATGAAATGAATCATTAGATGATTCAAAAATAAGATGATTCACAAGAAAAAAAATCCGGAAAAAATACTTTTATGATTCATTTTTAGGTAAATCAAGAAAAAAAATTCACTTTTATTACAATTTTAGTGAATATCAACAAAATCATCGTAAAAATGAATCATCGAAATGTTTTTTCGGGATTTTTTTTGTGAATCATGTTATTATTGATTCATCTAATGATTCATTTATTTTGTTCGCTAAAAAAATAAGCCGAAAAAAAAAATTCTTACCTTCCTACCAAAAAAAGTTTCTTACCGGATCTATATATATATATATATATATATATATATATATATATATATATATATATATATATATATATATATATATATATATATATATATATATATATATATATATATATATACTATCTTATTATACAAACCTTACTAGTTCTAAAAATAGATTTAAGACGTCCAAACCTTTCAGCTGAATGTACAAACATTTATCAACAACTTACAAAACACAATGCATTAAGTACAAATGTAAAATTAATATTGAAACATTCAAACCTACATCTTTATCTTACTCAATATAGATGATTTAAATTTTAAAAAAATCATATTCTTTGACTAGAATGAGTCAACATGGTACAATCCTTAAAACATAATATACAACAAGTTTATGCAATCAGATCTTATCCGTGAATCAGTCAACAAATCTTAAACCAACATTTTCTCAATTTTAGCTTTTGAATTGGTCAAAATCAAATGAATCGGTTAGATCAAATCTGACTTCTTGAATGAGTTGAATTGGGCATTCTTGTTTCAAATCAATCTTATCGCCCTTGTTATTAAGGCATTATTGTTTTAACCTGGCTCATTCCTTATCTCGCTGTTTACCTATATCTCGGCAGATTATCTTCATTGTTCATATAAAATTGAAGACACATCCAAATCAGTGTCTCTCCATCAGTGATTATCACCTAAACCTCCACCGTCCAGCAATAAGAAGTCATTTTTGCGTTTGGTTCATCAGGTCTGTTTATTTACCGATTTTGTATTTTTTTTGTTTAGGGCAAACTAATTTCTGAAAGAAAGTTAATCGCACACGTCGCTTGGCGCGGGTAAACGGATAGTATATATATATATATATATATATATATATATATATATATATATATATATATATATATATATATATATATATATATAGAGGGAGTGGTTCAAATGACAACCATAAAAGATTAAGAACCCCATTAGTTAGTAAATATTTACATGATATTCTTATTGAACATATGAAAATCTTTTTTTTTTCTCTTTTTGATACAAAAATGACAAAATTGTAATTTTTGCAGTATAATATTTTCATTCTTATATGTTATCATATTTGAACACAAAACTTATAAAAATTACAAGTTTATACAGTACATTGATAGTTTAATTCACAACTTAATACAAACCATTTTATAATAATTCACAAACTTAAAGAAATAAAAAATTCAAACTCTACTACCACCACCACACACTGCCACCAACCACCTGTACCAGCATCGCAACTATTATTTTCTTCTAAATCAGATCTGTAAACAAAATAATGCATTAATAACATATCTACTACATTCACAGTCTAATAAAACCATTTATTTCACTCATTTTGAATTAAATGCAAAATTATTATTAAAACTAATGTATTTTCACATACTTATACATCACAAAAAAAATAAATATATTTAGAAAAAAATTAACAAAAAAATCTATACATAAACCATTCATATTTTAAAATTGTGAATTTAATATATTAAGCCGTGAATAAAATTTACATTATTTCAAAGCAAACAAAAAAATTATAAAATAATCACAGCTTATTGTCAATTCATTCACAGCTTAATACAATCAACTCATAATTTAATACACAAAATTCACAGCTTAATATAGTCAGTTCATAGTCTAAGAAGAAAATACACAGTTTAATGCAGTCAATTTATAGTTTAAAACATAAAAGTCATACTTTAATACACAAAATTCAAAGTTTAATATACAAAAAGTATGCATCCACAACCATATTTTCAACTTAACACTATTTATATAGTCAATTCAAAGTTTATACACAAAATTCATAGCTTAATACAAGTAACTTCATAGTTTTCTACACATAATTCACAACTTAATCTAGTCAATTTACAGTTCAAACAGGAAATTCACAGCTTAATACGATCAATTCGTAGTTTAAAAAAGAAAATTTAAAGCTTAATGCAATCAATTCACAGTTTAAAACACAAAAATGACAGCTTAGTACACAAAATTCACATTTTAATACTCAAAAAGTAGTATTCACATTCATATTATCAACTTAAAACACTTATTATAATTAATACACAATTTATTATAGAAAATTCACAAACTAGTATAATAAATTTAAAGTTTAATTCAAAAAAAATTATACAGTCATAACTTAATAGCAGTTAAAACTAAGATTACCAAAATTATACGACAAATGAGATATTAAAACATCAAATTCACACATTAACAGAAAAAAAAAACTATATCATAGAGATCCACAGCAAATGCCAGTAGAAAAGCCTATTATCAACTTAAAACTTTTAATTCATAGTTAAATATAGAAAAATCACTGTTTAATACAAAAAAAAAGTATGTAATCAAAAGCATATTATCAACTTAAAATTTTAATACAATCAATTCACAGTTTAATACAATTAATTCCTAGTTAAATATACAAAGTTCACAGCTTAATATAGTCAATTTACAGTTTAAACAACAAAATCGCAGCTTAATGCATTTAATTCACAATTTTAAACACAAATATCACAGCTAAATACACAAACTTCATAGTTTAATATACAAAAAATATGCATTCACAACTAAATTCATAGCTTAATAACTTACCAAATTTCATTGAGGCATTTCATCAAACACCTTGTCTACATCTTTTTTTTTTCAGAACTTCCTTTTGTAAACACCATCAATGTAAACACCATACACACCAGAGCTAACCTGAAAATGGACAAACACATCAGATCACAACTTAAAACTTTAAGACCTCCACAAAAAACTAGACAAATTAAGAGTATACTATCATATCTAATAGATATCTAAAACACATTAACGAAGATATGAAGTAAACCATCACATTAGAGCATGACCGGGGAAGAATTTGCTCAAAATAACAACAAAACTCATTTTGACAAGCACTGGAAGAATAGAAATGAATGAAAATACTAAAAGCATGTACACAAAAGAAATAAAATGATTTTACCTGTAATATCCGCCAGATCTGGAACAAAAAACATGTGAAGCTTGTCTGTCCCGTAAGGAATCACCATCGACAGATCGAAACCACAAAACTAACACTAGTGACAAGAGATTATAGTTATTAAAACTCAGATTCACTTAGATCTAACCAGATTTGGACATATCTAAACTATGAACACATGAGAAACAAGAAAAAACCATCAGACTCTCATATTTAACCAGATCTAAACAAGAAGCGCCAAAAAAGGCGTCAAAATCACGGATCAGTCAACATGCCACCACACGCGACAGAAAGATGTGGTTGTTCACCAGAGATCATATAGATCTAGATCTAGAGATGAAAACAACAAACAAATTTCGTAGATCTAGATCTAGAAAAGAAGAAGACGAAACCCGATCAGAAGAAATTAGTTCCAGATCTAGACAAGAAGAAGAGAAAACCAGATCTGAAGAACTCAGACCTAGAATCATAAGCACGAAGCACAAAAATGCACTGATCTGAGACGTTGAGGTAGTGGTTCGACATCAGAGGAGGTCGACGTTGCTGGTGGTTGTTAGCGTCTTCAGCAGCGACGGAAAGGCGGTTCGAGATCTGAAGTTCTGACGAAGAATGTAGGTGTTTTCGCAGGTGATCAGAGGTTGTGACAGAGGAAGAGGAGTTGGTTCTTAATTACAACTTATGTCATTCCGTGTTTTGACAAGAATTTCCCTTAATTAGTTGGTTCTTAGGTTCTTAATCTTTTTTTGTTCTCATTTGAACCTTTATATATATATATATATATATATATATATATATATATATATATATATATATATATATATATATATATATATATTCAAAACGATATCAATTTTGCTATTGTGGCCAACACTTTGCTCTTGTTGTCAGATTTTATTGTTTTATAAACTGCCCAACACATCCTATATAAGTTTTGTGAAACATCTAATAATATCATTTATAACTCTCTTATTTAAAACAACGTTTAACTACATCAAGACATGAAGCAACACATACTTAGAAACCAAAGTATATCTTATTTCAACGAATATATATGTATATATATATATATATATATATATATATATATATATATATATATATATATATATATATATATATATACTTTGGTTTCTAAATATGTGTTGCTTTGATGTAGTTAAATGTTGTTTTAAACAAGATAGTTATAAATGATACTTTCAGATGTTTCACGAAACTCATAAGGGATGTTTTGGGTTTTATTGAAAGTTTCGGTTTCTAAAACGTCAAAATTGACAACAAGAGCATTATAAGTTTAAATAGCATCAAACTATTTTACTCTCACCAATGATCACTTTGCATATATAGAAAGATTAACACAACTATAGAAAGAAAGAATAACAATCTTTGAAGTTTTTGATTCATCAAAAGGTGGTTGGAAGTTAAAGGAGTGATGACAACAATACAAAATGAACTCTTCTTGAAGTACTCACCAATAATAATCAAATTGGCTTGGATACTAGTATTTCTTCTTGTAAAATAATGTGTTAACCATTTCAGAACAAAATACAACTTTTATCTTAAAGTAAAGCATCACAATACTAGAAAACATACGATTAATGAGACGTATTGGTTTATGATATGCAAAAGTGGGTATCGTAAAAAAATGCAATCTCTTATAAAATTTAAAGTATTTTGGACACACATTTTTACGTGACCTAAAATTAGATGTCGTTTTATTCTATAGTGACTACCAGTGAGAAATGAAAATAATTAGAAAAGCTAGCCTTCCTTTTCTCCACTTTTGTTTCGCTCTTTTCCCTAAGCCCTAAGTGTGTTTATCGATGCCCCCAAACCATCATTAGTGACTCCACCGACATCAATCGTCACTACTGTCTCCTCTACTACTTGTGCAACCCAAAACTACCACCATTTCACAATTGCAACTCTCGACATCCAAGACAACCTCCACTTTTCCATTGCTCTCTCTTTGAAAACATCAAACAAAAAAGTCTGATATGATTGGTAAAGAGAAGGAAGAGAGCGCAACCCAAGGAAGGAAGACGCCGAAGATGGTGTGTTCGGGGAGGGATAATAGCATCAATAAGTGAGTTCAGTCCTTAGACACGTTTCCAGTCCTATATCCTTCTCATGTATAGACTGCATCGCTTCAAATCGATTGTTCAATTCAGCTGCGATTGAATAATATGCATGATGCTAACTTCAATTTGATTTTTCTTTTCATACTTTACAACTCTGTTTATTCCCTTTATTATGAAGATGTATATGGTTATAATTTCATTTCGGTTTTCTGAAAATGCAACATCAGTTTTAAAAGAAACAAACATAGTGAAATATTAGTTCTAAAAGAAACAAACATAGATATCTTAGTAGATTAAGTTATGAACTTATTAATGAATGCTAAGAGACGTTTATACAAGTTATGGTCTTTTACTCTTGTTGTTTCTTGGCAACCTAGGACGCACACACACAAAAGAAAAAATTGATCTTTCACTTACTTACTTCTTTCTTTATGACCTAAATTATGTTATCTACTTTGTAAGGAATAAAGCTTAAAATAAAAGTTGACCAGATTGATGTTATAGCTAAAGCAAATAGAGGTGATATCAAAAATGCAATCATATCTTTATAGTACTTCATTATGAAATCAGACTCAATGGGTATTTCTATCAATTCTAATCATTTAGATGATGGGTACTCTTCAACATTTTGGAGGGATGAAACTCTCTCTTTGTAACATCCCAAAAACTAGGCCCAATTTTTTTATTTTTAAAATAATATAACATCCATTGTTAATAAAGGTACACCCATTTATTCATAAACCATTATTCCGAAATAAGAGTTAATAAGAAGATAATGCAGAATCTCAAATCATTATTTATTGTTGTGTGTGTATAGTCTCGACTTCCCAATCCAATAAGTACCTGCAAAATATTTAATCCAAAACTGTAAGCACAAAACCTAGTGAGTTCCCCAAATACCATATACAACACAACACAAATAAATAGCTATGAGTTCCCTAAAAAACATGCCCTATGGGTTTTCAACAACCTTAGACACTACCCAAAGTTTCAATGGGAAAACAACATGTCCTATGGTTTATTAGCAACCCTGGAGACAACCCAAATTCTCCTCAGACATAGTAACACATATTATAGTAACATCAAATAAGACCCAGTTGGTCAGCACATATATCCTTTGCATCAGAACAGCCAACCCAAACTTCCTAAAACCAAGCCGAGACTAATCCTTAGTTAAATACTCAATTATACCTAAGTTTGACTAAAACTCAAAATGGCCAAAAGTTAACGATCAGCTTAGTTAAAGTCAATGTCATGTCTTGACCATTTCTTGGTCGCGTCGTGAGAATGCAACAACAAAACAATCGTGATTCTAGGCACTGTCACGTCATGACACATCCTATGTCATATCGTGACTTCTGGTCAGAAGGCCAAAATCCTCATTAAGGGCGTACTCTCTTTAGGCCAAGGCCCATAACCTCATATCTAGTTCCTAAATAGCTTCATAATGGATAAAGTTTCTAACTTTATCCATTATGATGATCCAAAAAACCATGATCTAGTCTGTAAGTCTCAAAAGGACCAAGAATGCATCTCTCTTAGTTAAATCCATTAAGTCCAAGACTCCAACCTTCAGATCTGAATTAACATGATGTTTATATGGATAAAGTTCCGAACTTTATCCATAATAATGTCTCAAGCTTTCAATATCTAAACTTTAATACACCAAAATGGCCTAAATGACCAAGATAACTTGCATGGCTAAAAGGGAAGGCAAAAGATCAAAACTTTCCTAGTCCATGAGGTCCAAGAAAACATTATAAACTGATCAACAGGTTTGGAGCCTATATCTGAAACATACAATGTTCTTGGGACGTAGGATCATAATAAGTTGCAAACTTTATTCATAACTCTTACTCAAAACTCATTAAAATGGACCAAAAAACCAAATACACTTAGATCCAAGATGAAATGTAATAAAGCTTGGAACTTTATAACTTACAAAGGTCTAGAAGGTAGATGAAAGTTGAGATCTTAAATTTCCAAGCTTCAAGGATCAATCTTGCATGAAAAAATTGCTCCAAAACCATCAAAAACTCAAAAACTAGATGAGAGAAGATAAAGGAGGCTCAAATCTTGAAAATGGAGACTATGGTTTCTCCCAAGAGGTTCTAGATATGATGGAGGCTAAGAAAATACCCTAAAACATGAATCCTTACATTTAAATACCTTGAAAACCCTAAAAATTTGTGGGCTTGGGCTGCATAGCTCTCACCTTGTGAGAACAAGCACCTCACTCTAAACATCAAACAGTCATAACTTCTTCGTTTCAATTTTGTTTTCATTGTTCTTTATATACATGGAAAGGTATTGAGGATCCCTAAAACTCTATCTAATTAGATTTGACTTAAATTACACCAAACTAAAATCCTTAATGCATGAAAGATGACTGAAACCTCACTTTTCCCATTTTACCCATTTGACTCAAAAACACAAACCGAGAGCTTGGATCACATAACCAATATTATCCACATTTAATAGGTTCTAAAACCTATTCCCTTGAATCCCAAAGCGTCTACTTGATCCAATTATTATCCATAATCCTAATATAAGGAACTTCTCGAAACAGGATGTTACAACTCTCCCCCACTTAAACTGGATTTCGTCCTTGAAATCCGAATTGGTTAGAATTTTAACTGCATTATCAAATTCCATATAATACCTCCAACCACTTCCTATTATCAGCGCATCCATATCAAACTCGAGAGACCATCCATAACCCAACTTATGCCAACAAACCACCCTATCATTTTTAACATTCAACTACAACAACTACCTCTCTCTCTAAACATTGAGACCTAACTAATAGCGAAGCCACTTAAAAGGAAGCTTCCATAACTGTATCTGCTAACCATCTACCACAACTTCCCAAGATGTGACAACCTGTAATTTATTCCGTCACAATATTCCATTTCCATTAGTAAAACCGTTCGTATTTCAAATTTTCCGTTAACTTTTGATTTAAATTAATTAAAGTGGGACTTTTTATTATGACCTCATGAGTGTCCAAACGTATTAGAAACGTGTGAAAATACCCATTAGATTTCTACCGGGCCACAAATTCAAGCCTTATATAAAGGATGAGTGAACTTCAATTTAGCTTTTTACCACCACCTCATAACTTTCTCTCTCTACTCTCTTTCTCTCTAAAACTCGACTTTGATCCAAAACCACCCTTTTCAAGCTCCAATTTGGTAAGTGATCTATCCTAGCTTATAGTTTAGCATGTTTAGCTTTCAAATTCGTGTTTAAATCACCCAAAAGGACCAAAGACTTGTGTTTACGGTCCAGGAACCTCCCCAAACCGTGAACACCTATAAATGGGGTTTTGGAGCCCCAAAACCCTTCCAAAATCACTTCTAGTGCTTAGATATGACTTAAGGGCTTGCATGAATGGATTTAGAGCACCAAAGTCTTACCATTTGAGTAGTAAACATGAGTTTACGGCCCAAGAACATGCTTGGACCGTAAATCCTCATTAATAGACCATAAACACCTTTTAAGGTGTTAAATTACCCCTTAAACACCTCCAAAAGCTTCCATGAGCTTCCATGAGTACGTAGAACCTTATATTCCTTCATGAGATGCACCAAAACATACACAAATGAGTCACACTTGAGTTTATGGTTTGGGAAGGTCTCCCAAAACCGTAAACAACCCTTCTTAGACCATAAAAACCTCCAAAGGGTGTTAAAGTGCCCTTAACACCTTGTATGGCTTAGAATTGGACCTAGAACTTTGTATGCTTAACCTACAACCACCAAAACACATGATTCATGGAAAAACATGAGTTTAAGGCCGTAAACTCATGTGTTTAAGGTAGTAAACTCACCAAGAACATCTTCATAAACCGTAAACTCCTTTCCAAGGTCAATTCAAGTCCCGATCACTTCCTAAGCCTTTGATTCAACCCTAGAACCTTCCCTTGTGCATTGTAAGACCATTTAGCATTCAATAACATACCACCCATGAGTTTACAGCTGTAAACTCATGGGGATATTGTCATTGGACCGTAAACTCCCCTAAGGGCTTACTCTTGAAGAGTAAACTCCTTATCTAGGCCCTACACACCTTTAGATGCAACCCAGATCATTCTAAACACTTGATTTGAAGTGTTTTCGCGCCTCGGAGTGTATATTCTTAATTAACTAGTATTTCAAAGTCTAATTAGATACAATTTATGTATCTCTTCATATTACATAGGAACCTCGCGTGTACTCAAGCCCCGAACTGACACTTAGCATCCAACCGACACATTTCTCGTCCGGTGAGTTCATATCCCTACACCTTTTTCTGTGTTTTCCAATGTTTTTAGGGGGGAATACAAGCAAATCTTAAAGGTTTTAGAAACTTAAAACTGATATAATTACACGATTACGTGACAAACTTTAAATACTCAACCCCTTTTGTAATATGCGGAGCATAAGGGAGATTTTCGGAATGTAATTACATAGTTATTTTGAAGTAGAGAATAGTTTGGGATCGACATTTCTGGTTTTATGGATTCAAAAACTATGATTGATTTAGTTTATCCATGTTTAATCTACAGTATCTCGTTGAATAATTATCTCGTATTTGATTATTTATATTTTACCAAACTATTTCGAAACTCGAGAACGATCTATTTTTCCGTGAATTGGTAATACTAGCTTCTGAGATTCGTCTTCACTATTCCCTAAGGGGTATCAGTAAATCCTCTCCGGAAGTATAACCAGAGTCTCCAGGAGGGAGAGCGTGAAATTTGTGGATAAATCTATTCGGGACTGACAATCCCACACCTTAAATGCTAGCTACAGTTAGGCGGGCACGCCTCGGGTGACAAATTTTGGATTCTAGAGATGCCTGAAGAACGTCAAGATGGTCACGGGTCAAATTAGTATGGTTATACGACTCACAATACGTATTAAATTAATAAATTTTATTCACGGATGTTTTTTTTTTATCTTACATAGTTCAGGTATTGAAACTAATGTACTTTCAAAGATAATTAGGCTTTCAGAATAATTCACTTAAACGTTACAAATAGGGTAGATACTTGTATACTTTGTTTCGAATTGATAACAAACCACAAACTTTTGAGGAAAATAAGGGTTTTTCTTGGGATTATGAAACTATTCTTAACCAGATTGTGTAACAAACGAATAACTCAACTCTTCTTATAAGAAAATATAGGATTTTCTTAGATAACAACTTTTTCAGAAAACCAAAGGAAACTTGTTCTTTTACTAAAACAAACTGCTATGAACTCACCAGCTTTATGCTGATATTTCAAAACTACTTGTATTCTCAGGTCCACATTAGACAGGTACCCCGCGATCTTTTGGAGAAGACGGAGCGTTTTAGTAGTATCGTCTTTACTTTTGTTCGTTTTGGATGTATATATCTATAATCATGTATAACTTTACTTTCAAACAAATGTAAATACTTCTATGTAATGTAATGGTTGTGTTACTATGCTTAGTATGTACATTGGTTGTGATACTTTACATGACGTCCTCCGCCCCAGAACGTTTCCGCCATCAGTTTCGGAGTGTGACACAAGAGACTTATAACCTTCCGCATCACTGGACTTCAGGTACTATAATCAGCATGCCACTACCCCTATGTTAATCCAAACAACTATGGGTCATCAGAGACCAAAGGACTATCAGTAGTCTCGAGAACTATCAGCAGTCCTGGGGCTATCAGCAAAAATACTTATAACATCCATCAATTACAAAGACACAACTAGTCTAGCATGCACACCACTATAACATATGTAATATAGGATGAGGGATCACATGAATAAAACGAAAACAATTCCACTAATAAGAATCCTAATAATGAGCTGCTAATATGTACCACCATGACCTTTCCAGCAAGTTAATGCCTCACAACTGCCCGACTCAACCTGCCGGTCACTAAGCCACTAGTGACAAAACTATATTGCAAATTTGATCGTCTATGTCATACGTCTAACAAACCAACATACGGGTCTCCGCTAATCAACTGATGGCCCCACTCGCAAAAGCGAAATCCACGATGGCTCATGGCACACCATGACGCCATCCAACCATTGGGATGGGAAGCACACGACTCCTCATCATTCTTGCAATCATTCCAACCACAAGCATGAAGACTACCAACCCGCAATTAATGAACCTAAAGATATGTTGCCTTCATCCCACTAATTGGTAGGAACCCAATCAATATCTCACTCAGCACTCTTGCCAAAGTACACGATCCATACCAATCTAAAACACACTCTTCCACAGTCGAACTGCCATAGGCACATCATCGGACGAAACATAGCCACATACAGTCAGGAAACAAAATAGACAGCCAAGTGCCTACTTCAACTTGAAAGCCAACATACCTCACTCCCCAGGAGAAAACACAAATCTCCTTAGAATAAGTGTGTTCTTGCTTAATTGCGACCTTACCCAAACGGTGACACACCAACAAATCGAACAAAACAACGAATCTCAACCACTATTAGACACATTCTTCTATCCACCATAATCAAGATACTACACCTTGGTGAAACTGAACATATCCCACAATGTGAAAAAGATCAATAAAACCTTCGATTCCAGAAAGTATTCCAAAATGAACCTGAAATGCTTCCAAAATCATGTTCAAATCAATCCCACAACCAACCCAGCCAATGCGACTTGCTAAAAACAGACTTTGTGTAACCACGACGATACCTGAAAATGGAATTACATTTCTCCGATATCTAATCTCCCAATAACTAAGGCCAAATGCCATCTCAAACCTACAAGGGACCACATTTCCATTACCAAGAAGTTGAGAGAACACCTACATAGAGGCCAAGATACAAACTTTACTAAATTTGATTAAAGGTTGGCGCATCAAACACACCCTCTGCCAATACCGCCTGAAACCTTCGAATAACCTCAATGAACCCTGAGGTCGATCAACCATCGCCTACCTTAACCAAACATAATAAACCCATATCGTAGGCTAACCGTGATCTCTAAATCTAATAGATAACTCGAGCAGCTCAATGCTCCCCAACCAAGATCCCTAGTGCTTCTATAAGTTATTTACCCATCAGTTTCCTACTATGAGGACCAGACACACACCTAACGGAAACTTACTTTGAAAACACAATTTTATCAAACCTTAAATTCTTCGCGTCCATGGAGGGCTGCGTTGGACCTCTGGGTAACACCAAGAGAAACATCCAGATCACGAACACTTCGATACTGGCCCACTTCTTTCCCAAATGTAACCATAAACTCTGAAGAAAAATCTAACATCCCTAAACTATAGATTACTCTGACCCATCATGATGAAACCATAAAATCGAACCATCCAATGATTCTCCATGTAGAATACCCAGTTCTCCCCTACTTAGGTTTTGAACAATCATCGACTGACATTTTCAACCCTAAAGCCTCAGACCGGCTTAACCATGAACATACCCAACTTTACTCTTAGAATGCATATCACAACGCAAGATGATCCTAAGAGAAAGAAATATCTAAATCACATATGGAGACTTCAGAGACCTTTCTCCAAGCATCCCCCATTAAACTTAGTGAAATAGGTCAGAATACCATTAGATAAACTTAGCACCTTCTAAACTGAACATACGCACATAAGACCTTACACTTGGAGAGTTGATCCACAATCTCATCCTCTCTGTGAAACTTCATGAAACCCTATGCTCAAAACAGAGCTTTGAGAAACTGAACACCTCCACATAAGTCTTTTTCCTAAAACATGATCAACTTGATATCCCTCTTAATACACCCGATCTGCTAGAATCCGCGTTACATATTCCACCTATGTCATGGCCTTCACCTTTGGCCATCAAACCATAAGAACCATATAGTCTAAAATATCCTTTTGCTACGACACGGAGACGATTTACTGGGAACCAGAATTCACCTTCCTTCAGCAGAACCGGTGAGGAGATCACACTTTCCTATCTTAACCATCGACTGACTTACATCCAACCTCTCTTCCCTTGATCATAGGAGGCATGAGAATACAACCCTGATGCAGCAACTAACATCCATTTTCCATCGGCTGACCACTCAGCCTCAAGCTTCAATCCTCGAGTTAATCATCAAAACAACTTCTTTCTTGAGTCTCGCGACCTAGACTGACACTACTTCGAGCAAGGACCTAAATGTCTCTACATCAGCTAAAGCTCATAGTTCTGAACCAACCAGACCCAAACGATTACCAGTCTCATTGTACACAATCATATCCGACACGTCGACATCCTTAGGAACAATTATAATTAATGACAGTGCTGAACCACACTATCTACCCTCCACTAGCTGCATAGAAACCTTTTTAACCTTTCCTGATTCTCGTATGGATCCTGTGCTTTCAATAATATGGGCCTATACTTTAACATCCAAAAAAAGTATAAGGTAAACATTTCATTTTCAATTCAACACATAAAAAACATTTATTCTTATCAACCATTCAAAGGTATCTCAGTGTAAAAATAGTTATCAGAGTATAATCCAAAAATCACAAAGTGCGAAAATATGGTTGGATGCGCTACGATCAAGTCGGGTCCTTCCCTTTCAAACTACAAGTACCTGAAACCAAAAATATGAAATGGTAAGCACATAGCTTAGTGCATTCCCAAAAATACCACATACGATACACAAATGCCAGCTCAAGGATGAACCGGGTCTGTTTCACCCCCATATCTATTTCACCCCTAAATCTATTTCAACTTAGATGACAACTCAAGGTTGTAGCTGGTCCATTTCACCCCCGAGTATATTTCAACTCAATCGGTATTTTTCAACCGTATAGGTCTATTTCACCCCATGTACATATAACAAATAGGCGTACATGCATACATCAAGATTCACAAAGACAATAAGCACATACAACCCTAATATCCTACAATATAGTGAGAAAACTCACCTCAGTCTAGAGATAACCGAATCACATGTGTTGCTGCTACTGGGCTCCTCACACTGAATACATCCAAATTAACCTTAATAAATAATTAAGACAATTCCCGGTAATCCAAGGTCCAATTCATATTCTATCATACCAATGGGTAAAAGACTATTTTACCCTTCCTATACTTGACCCAAAAAAAGGCCCAAACCCAAAATGACTCAACTCCCAAAAATAGCCGAAGAGCCATTCAGGTGTGTACGCCCCACGTACCAACCCGGTATGCCCAACATACGACACTAAGGCCCAAAATCAACTCCAAAACCTCTTTATTCCTTAAGACAACATGTATAACTTGCATATCTGATTCATATAGGACATCCTAAGTCATAAAGTTCTTGACTTTATTACTTTGCATTGCTTAATTGTGTCCAAACCAAAGCCCTAAATCTCTAACTTCATCGAAAGACCACTAACACATGCATGGAAGGATTATACTCATAAAGATCCGATTTTTATAGCTTAATGACCTCAAAAATGACTAAAAATGGGCTTAACTGTTCTGGAGTAACTTCTACTCACAAGATTCATACAATGGGACCAAAACATGCTCATATCATGACCTAAGGCTAAATCTACATCAAATAACCATGTAGTTTGAAACTTTATCCCTTTAGAAGACAGATAAAGGTGAACAAGGCCTGAATCTACAAGCTCTAAGACAACCAATACTTCTCCAATGAGTTACTTCTTCCCTAAGGTGCACCAAAAACACTCCAAAACACATAAGTGGCTCAATGTTTTTGAGATAAATACTTTAGGGGATGGTGGCTGAATGTACAAAGAGTTTCCAGAAGTTAAATTGCCTAATTAAGGCTCAAAGGATCAATATTAGGGTTTGAGTCTATGTCGCGTACGCCCAGTGTACTCCTGGTATGCCCAACATACTCCTGTTCAGTACACCCCTATATGCTGGTACACCCCTATATCCTGGGCGTACTCGGCTTAACCTAAATTCTTCATAACTTTTAACGTCACAACTTCTGTGTCCATAATTTGTTTTCGGCGTTCTTTATATGCTCGGAAACGTAATGAGAAATACATTCTTATCTAATCTCCTTCAACTTAAAATCACCCAAACTTAAATCCTAAATTCAATTAAAGGTTTGAACCATCACTTTAACCAGTATACCCTTGGGCTACAAAGCACAAACCGAACTCTTCTATCCTATAATCTACATTACCCACATCCTAATGAGTCTAAACCTCTCTTTCCAAAAAGCCTAAAGACTTATGATAATTGATGTTCGGGTCACGGCCCCAAGTTAAGAAACGACTCAAAACAGGGTGTTACAACTGCCCCTACTTAAATTAGATTTCGTCCTCGAAATCATTCCTTACTACTTCCTCTGACATCCTAATCGATCATGCCTGCACTTCCTGAATTCCGTTAAAGACTAAAGATTCATCCCATAAGACAACTGCCTTCCAACCCTTCCATTAAAACCCCTATTTTAGCATAGATAACTTATCCATACAAAATAATGAACCTTAACACTCTGCCCTTAGCCAATTAAATAAACCCAACTTCCCTACTTGAGAACTAAAACAACTACCTTACTCTTCCCAACTGGAAGACCTCAAATCACAACGTCAACCACTCAAAGCTAGAAACTTAGCGAAGGTTGGAACCCATTAATTCAAAACCATAGAAACTATTCCCTAAGACTGATGATCATTCATTTTTGAAATCTTACCCTAGTTCCTGACTAGGAGCACCATTCAACCATGCAAAAGGAATACTCAGAATATACCGATCGTGAATTTCACCTAATCTCAATCCGGTGATTGTACCCAATAACCTTAAATACGTAAGTGACTTCCTAGCAAATCATTAATAATCCGTTGATCCCACGAATGTAATGATGTTCTTTATACTTCAAGTATAAAGAACAAGAGTAAACTAATCTAAACAAATAAAGAACATAAAGTAAAGAACGCAAGGAATTCTCCAAATTGTCTTTCACCAAGAAAGGGGTTGTCACAAAGATAGTCACAAAAATGATTACTACACCAAGCTGTACGTTACATTAGGGTTTCACCCTAATGTTGAATATAAACTAATATATACAAGTATATCCCTTGATTGAAGGGATCGTATCTAATCTATACTTATATGTATCATTATCTAATATACAAAAGATTACGTAGAATAACTATCTTCGCGCTGACACTGATAGACTAGATGTGCTGACGCTAATAATAACGTATATGCTGACGCTGACAGATAGCGTGTAGAGTGTTTGACTTATCCGATCATAAGGTGTGACCTTACAAACTCCATGACTCGAGATTTCAGGACCGATATTCAACATTTGTACAAAAGCTCCTAATAGGCAGCCCACAAGCAACCTAGGTTCATAATGCAAACATGTAACAAGAGACTTCATATGCAAAATTAATACTTACAACAAACTTTTACTGTCCCCATCACCCAAATCAGCTGGTCACTGAGTCACCTGACTCCCAATCAATGTACTAACACCTGAACATGTCAATAAGACTAACAACCTGATACCTAAGAGTCTCAATAAAATGACTACTAGGTCCCACCCATATGAATCATGCAACGGTTGGTTCACGATACATTATGACACCTTCTTACCAGTAAAACGATAGGCTCATGCTACTTCGCCGATCTTGTATTTATCCCATCACTGTCCCAAGGACTCACGATCAGCACCACAATCCACCAACTTGCAGGAACCTAATCGACATCCCTCTCAATGCTAACCGAACACAACATGGGTCATACCCTCTATGATGCATAATTCCTTTAACAAAACAGGCTGATACCAACGCAAAGCCAGACGAAAAGATGGTCATACACAACCAAAGAATGGGATAGATAGTCATACTCTTATTCAATTCAAAGTCTATAAACCAAATAATACCCATGCCAAAAATACTAACCAAACATTCTAACGTTATCTTACTCAATCCACATGCACCCCTCATTACCATAATCGAGGAACTACCACAATGTACACCCCTATGGGGAGACACATAACCAACCCTTGATCTACTGCATTTTTTCTTCCTCACAACCTTACCCAAAGGGTGAATTACCAACAGATCTAACGAAATGTCAAACCTTAACCGTTAACAAAAACATCCTCATGACTTTTGTAGAAGCTAAGCTATTGACGATGAACAAAATGAACAACATTCGAGAATGCATTGACAACTAATCCAGTAACCTAATACACTACTAAACAAATCCCATGAAACACAAAACATACCAAACACTGAAGCTGATTTACTGTCACACCCCCATACCAGAACGGCGAAAACGTTCGGGGGTTGAGGACGTCATGCTCAGTATCATAACCATAGTGAAGAAAGTAAACACAACCATCATAAATATAATTTAAAAGGTTACATCGTTGCAAAAAATACATGTTTCCAAATAAATTACATATGATGTCAAAATAGTTCAAAAGAAATCTGCGTCTTAGCGTCTTGCCTTCAAAAATCTATGGTTACGTATATTACTGAATACCTGAGAATGCAAGTTGTTTTTGAAAGAGTATCAGCATTAAAGCTGGTGAGTTCATAAGCAATTAATGAATGAAAAATGGATGTTGTCCCTTAATGTTTGTTATAAGTTTGTTTCTAGAAAATCCAATATTTCCTAAAAGGTTTGTTCTAGTCTTAACTGAACCAAGACTTAGTATATGTAAGTAAATCGTCATACTTATTCGTGGTTTTATATTTAAATAAAACCCCTTTTTGTGAAATCATTAAATTACCGTGAGTCGTGTGTTTTTTTAATTCCTCATGTGAGTTGTTATAACCATGCTAATACTCGAAGACCTCGCACTCGACGTTCTTCAAGCGTCGGAATGTTATGACACTTGTCACCCCAGACCTGCCGGTCTAGCTGTTGCAAGCAACTTAGGTGCGGGTTTGTCAGACACAATATAGATCTACACACAACTATCACGTTCTCCCTACAAGAGATTATGGCTATAACTACAGGACTTTTCTGTTGTACTTAAGAGTACCCCGTAGGTGGATGTCTCACAAATTTATTCATTAACATGTTCACGTAGTTTGTAATGAAATACCCGTTTTGTAAATCGATTGTGTTACTGTTTCTTTGTTAAACGAAGTGTCCAAACTATACCTAATATAGTTTATCAAGAGTGTTTTATGTTTTAAATGAGACCTTTTATGCATGGATTTGTATATCAATAAAATGACATTGAAAATACTAAGAATAAAATCTTACACACCTTGCTGATCAGCATGTTACAAAGTGTGAACAACGCTTAAACTTGTTTTGACAGTTTTGCCTTTAACTTTCACTGTTTTAGAATATTTATAGAAAAATCATCGTAAGAAAAAAACTGAATCCGTAAACTCGGAGAGTTTGGAAAAAGATTCTAATATGTTGATAAATTTTCCTATAATTTTTGGTGGTCTCAAACTAGTGTGAAAATGTTCATCTTCACAAACTGGTCCGATTTTCTTGCTGCAGTGATAAGCAATTTTGTAAAAATCACCATAAATTGTAGAAAAATCGTATGGAGATGTGAAAGTAGTCATTTTAAAGATATAAACCTTAAATATTTGAATTTTAAATAGTTTTAAAAAATATTAAGTTTAAGTTGGGTTAAACAGTTCGTGAACATGTCACAACTTTTCTGTTATAAGCTGTCAAGTTAAGTTTCAAATATGTTTTGGTGTTTTAACTTGTATCCCCCCCTGAAACTAAATAAAACTGCAAAATGTAGGGGTATGAACTCACCTTGAGTGATTTCTTGAAGAGTGGAAGGTCAAAGGCAAGGAGTATCAAGTCAAGAACAGTTGATGAACACGTGAAAGCTTGGATGATCCTAAGAACGATTCTTTGGTGTTAAAATGTGTGTAGACGATCCAAGAGTGTTATGAAAACATGGAATAATACATGAGTCTAGATGAAATACTTGTCAAAAAGTGAAGTAATAGCTCAATAACACTTCCAAAAAGTGGCTGGAAGTAGAGAGAAACTAAGCTTCCTTGTGGGGTACAAAAAGTGTAAAAGTGTGGAAATGATCAAAGTAAATCAAGAGATCTTCCAAGGACTTCTTTATATAGATGTGGCTGGAGAAACTTGCAAGGTTTTAGGGATGTTTGCCTTGGTTTGTGTGATGTGGATAGGGTCGGACTAATGAGGAAGTGACACATGGAAGGCAAGTGGGCACACTTGACCCACTTGTGGGGTAGAATATCCTTAGATATTTTTATTAATGAAATAATGATTTTAAATTAATAAATCCTTGGGAACTAAATAAAATACGAGTTTTGGGGGTTTGAAATGTTAAAAATATGAATTTGGTGAAAAAAAATCCCGTCAAAAACGGGCCTAGGAAGCAAAAGTAGTCAAAAACCGGGCATTATGGACCGAACCTGCAAGGTTCGGCTCTTAGAAGGTGAGAACCGAGAGTGGGAGAAGGAAGGGACCGAAGATGCGAGGGGAGGAACCGAAGGTGCAAAGGTTCTGGCCCGAAGGTGATAGAAGCGAAGGTGGTTCTCGGACCCCAAAGGAGGGTTTCGGTCCTGCATGGTTTCGGTCTACTGAGCTTCGGTTCGGATGTTCGGTTCTGACAGGTTCACTTCTGACAAGCTCGGTTCTGAGAGGCTTTGGCTCTAAGAGGTTCCCTCTAAGAGGGTTCGGTTCCTAAGAAGGGTTTCAGCCATATTTAGCTAATTTTCAAGTTAACTTCCCGTTGCATGCGGTTTTAGCCAAGTTAAGGGTCGGGATGACCTGGTTGACTATAAAAAGTTGAGAGATTTTGAGAGAGATTTGGGAGAGACTTAATTTTAGCCATTATTATTGTATTACCTAGTAATGCAAGGTTTATGAACCTCGTTATGCTTCGTTTATGATTGTTTTAAGTCCCCGAAATGGTCCTTAGTCGTCTTTTGATGCGTTTAACTCCCCTTCATAGGGTTTCACATTGATAAACACATAAAATATCCGTGAAACTTGAATTCTTGACATACAAATGTACATTTTCATAGAGTAACTTTTAATCATACAAGTATTAGATAAGTTTGACTGGTTTGAATTGTTGACTTGACTTTGAGTTGTTGACTTTGACTTTGACTTGTTGACGTTGACTTTGACTTGAATTTCATGGTTGTCACATTTACCAATCAACAACTGCTCATCTTGGACTTTAGACAACAATTTATGAAACGGTGTAACAATGTAAATTTTTAAAGATATTTTTCATTTTCAAAACCACAAAATTCTCAATATCACATTCCAAAAACCACCATTGTCAAATTGTCAATAACACAAATTCATAAAGTGTTTGGTAAAATCCAGGATCCTCAAAACATAAACTTTATCCCGTGTGTACAATCAAGTCGGCGCCTTCCTGTGATCCTGAGAAGTACCTGAAACACATAACACATAACATGGTAAGCACGAAGCTTCGTGAGTTCCCCAAAATACCACACATGTCTCATTAGCCTCTCATGGCTATATCTTAAGTAAGACCCTCTGGTCGATGTGTCTCAGTGGAACCCTCGGGTTCCACAATTCAGGTGGACCCTCCGGTCCTAACCCAATAAAGCTCAACATAATACACATCATAAATCACAATGATATAATGAAGGATATCACAATACTCAATATAAGCACACAAGACCCTCTGGGCACAAAAAATTGTCACTCAAGGTAAGTATAGTGAGAAGACTCACCTAGTAAATAAACAAATAGACCTCGTACATGAATCACCGGTCTAGCCTCCACTTAACACATACGATAATTATCTCTAACTAACACTGAAATCACAACTCCAAATAAACCAAATTATTTTCTCTATCTAATCTCTTGGAATGAGTAAAAGACTATTCTACCCCTCCATGGTCTCCATAACCCTTGTCTTGACGAAACCCTAAAGTAAACAGAGGTCAACACTCGAGTCGACAGTCGATGTTGATCCAAATTGTCGAGTGCAACTATGTGATTCGTCGAGTCCCCTCGTTCCTTCAGAAATGTCAAGAAAACCCAACTTAACTCATCAAGTTTTCTCATAAACTCGCCAAGTTACTCATGTCCAGACTCGTCGGGGAAAACCCTAGCCGACTCGTCGAGTCCCTCCAGACGCTTTTCTCATTCATACGTTTTAAGGAAGATTTACAACCCCAAACACTAGATCTAGCCTCCCAAGGCTGAGATACCACGTAAAGTTGCAAGCTTTATGTCCATGCATGGCACTTAGGGCTTGAAATGCCAAAACAACTTCCATTCTAAAGTGTGAATCTCTTGGTAAGCTCAACACTTGACCTCACAAGGTTCGGGTATTTGCACTCTAGGGACCTCACAAGGTCCAGTTCTAAAGTGTTAATCTCTTGGTAAGCTCAACACACTCAAAGCCTCAAGGAAAGATGGAATATACCCTAAAACTACATAAAATAAGATATAGTCAAACTAATGAGCAAGGTGGAGACTTTTTACCTTCAACGGAAGCTCTAGATGAAATAACACCAGATCCAACAGTCTCTTCTCGTAGATCCAACAGTCTCTTCTCGTTCCTTTCTTTGATACTCTTATCTTCGCTTCCAAAAGTGTACTAAAATGCCCAAAGATTAACTCTCTTTCTCTCTTAGATGAATATGGACGATTAGGGTTTCACACAGGGGTAAGGTGTCTAGCGAGGCAGAAATGAGGGCTTAAGGTCCTTTAAGTAGGACCAAACCTTGGAGATTTAGGGTTTCCTCTCACAGCGCCAACTTGCCGAGTTTGTCCCTCCGATTCGTCGAGTTGGTCATAAAACCCACATGGCCAATCTGTCTCTACACGACGAGTTGGGACATCCAACTCGTTGAGTTGCTCAATCTTTTCATAAATAAATAAATATTATACTTGGGTGTCGGGATGTTACAATTCTCCCCTACTAGAATCAGACTTCTCCCTCGAAGTCATTCTCTGGGAACAACTCTGGGTACTGCTCGTGCATCTCGGACTCCGGCTCCCAAGTCCACTCAGATCCCCTGAGGTGCTCCCACTGCACCTTAACCAACCTCACCTCTTTGTTCTTCAGGGTCTTAACTTTTCTATCCAAAATCGATGTTGGTCTCTCAATGTAATTCAGGCTCGCATCTACCTGAATGTCCTCTAAGGGTACCACCGCCGTCTCATCGGCTACACACTTCCTCAATTGAGACACGTGGAAGGTGTTATGAATCTAGATCAACTTTGCAGGTAGCTCCAATCGATAAGCTACATTCCCCACTCTGGTAGTCACTCTGAAAGGACCGATATATCTAGGACCCAACTTTCCCCGCTTCTTGAATCGGATCACCCCTTTCCATGGGGATACCTTTAAGAGGACAAAATCTCCAACCTGGAACTCTAGCTCGGATCGTCACCGGTCTGCGTAACTCTTCTGGCGAATTTGGGCCGTCAGTAACCTCTGTCTGACCTACTAAATCTGCTCAGTCGTCTTGAGCACTATCTCAGTGCCACCCATCATTCTCTACCCTACCTATCCCCAACAAATGGGAGTCCGACACCTCCTCCCATATAAGAGCTCAAAGGGTGGCATACCAATACTGGAATGGTGGCTGTTGTTGTACGAAAACTTAGCCAAGGGCAAATAAGTGTCCCATCTTCCTATGAAGTCCATAACAGATGCACTTAACATGTCCTCAAGCGTCTGAATTTTCAACTCACTCTGCCCGTCTATCTATGGGTGGTATGTGGCACTGAAGTGCAACCGAGTACCCAACTCCTCATGAAACTTCTACCAAAACCTGGAAGTAAAGTGCACATATTGATCCGAAACTATCAATGTCGACACTCCATGCCGAGCTACCACCTCTCTCATATAAATCTCGGCTAATTTCTTTGCAGAAGAGTTCTCACTAATAGCCAAAAAGTGAGCACTCTTCGACAACCAGTCCACAATTACCCATATCGCGTCGACACCTCACGCGGTTCTTGGTAATTTGGTGATAAAATCCATGGAAATGTGTTCCCACTTCCACTGGGAAATTTCTAGAGGCTGCAATGGGACATGTGGACATTGGTGCTCCGCCTTAACCTAACGACAGGTCAAGCACCTCTCGACTACCCATGCCATATCTTTCTTCATACAGGGCCACCAGTAATCTCGCTTCAAATCTAAATACATCTTAGTGGCTCCTGGATGGATCGAGAATCTCGATCTATGTGCCTCCTCCATCAGTATCTCCACCTGTATAGGACACCCAAATCCTCCCATGGAAAGTCATAAGCCCCCGACTATCCGTCTCAAAATCGGAAACCTGTCCGATCACTCGCTCCCTCTTGAGGTTCTCTAGCCTCACAGCCTCCACCTGAGCCTCTATGATGGTATCTAAGACTGGAGTCATGATCGTCATCCTTATACACATGTCTCGAATCAAAGCACTCTCTGCTCTACGGCTAAAGGTATCGGCTACCACATTAGCCTTGCCTGGGTTATATAATATCTCACAATCGTAGTCTTTCACTACACCCAACCACCTCCATTGTCTCGTATTTAGTTTGGGCTGATCCATGAGGTACTTCAGACTCTTGAGGGCAAACACCACCGCCCCAGCTCCAAATCATGGGTCAGATACCTCGTCTCATGAAGCTTCAAATGCCTCGATGCATATGCTATAACATGCCCCTTCTGCATCAACACCACAACCATCCATGATATACATGCATCACAGTAAACTACAAAGTCCTCCACTCCCTTGGGAAAGGCTAACACTGGAGCTTCACATAATCTCTAGTGAAGAGTCTCAAACGAGGCCTGTTTCTCAGGCCCCCAGGAAAAAGTAACACCCTTATGGGTCAATCTGGTAAGAGGAACAACAATCTTGGAGAAATCTCTGATAAATCTCCGATAGTAGCCGGCCAAACCTAGAAAACTCCTGCCTTAATCTTGGCCGGGTCGACCAAAATCCCATTCTAATTAACGAGGTGCCCCAGGAACTGGACCTCTCCTAACCAGAAATCACACATGGAGAATTTGGCGTAAAGCCTCTTCGCCCTCAATACTCAAAGAATCTCCTGAAGATGCTCCTCGTGTTTCTCTCTGGACCTTGAGTATACCAAAATATTGTCAATGAACACGATCACCGATCGATCCAACATAGGCCTGCACACTCGGTTCATGAGATCCATGAACGCTGTCCGTGCATTAGTGAGTGTGAAAGGCTCACCACAAACTTGTAGTGCCCATAACGAGTCCTAAAGGCCGTCTTTTGGATATCATCCTCACAAACTCTCATCTGATCATACCCAGATCTCAAATCAATCTTGGAAAACCAAGATGCCCCATATAACTGATCGAATAAATTTGTTGATTGTCCGTAGTGGATAACGGTTCTTGACTGTCAACTTGTTCAACTCCCGGTAACCGATGCACATCCGGTGTGAACCATCCTTTATCTTAACAAAAAGGATAGGTGCTCCCCATGGTGAGCTACTCGGTCTAATAAAACCCTTCCACAGTAGCTCCTAGAGCTGTGAGGATAACTCCTGCATCTCAGACGACGCAAGGCGATAAGGTGCCTTAGCAATAGGCTCCACACCCAGAACCAAATCATTCCAGAACTCCACCAGCCTCTTGGGAGGCACACTCGGCAAGTCCTCGGGAAAACATTTGGAAACTCGCACAGTATCGAAACCTTGGCGATAGAACTCGGTGTCTTTGCAGCAACCCGTGTATCTGTCACGTACGCTAAAAAGCCCATACAACCCTGATGTAGACTCTGTCTCGCTCTAGCAGCACAGAAGGTTGATCCAGATCTGGTACCCTCACCATACACCGTAAGCACTCCCCCACTACTGTCTCGTATATTCACCATCTGACCCTCACAGTCGACCATAACTCCAAACCAACTTAACCAATCCATGCCCACAATGACACATACATCACCCATCGCGATCGGTACCAGGTCTATCGGGAACTCAACACCAAAGATCTCCAGTACACATCCCCAGAATACATCAGTATCAAAAACTGCATGCTCATCGGCTATAGAAACCCTCAGAGGTCGACTCAACGCCTCACATTAGATACTGATGTGACGACTAAAAACTAAACACATGAAGGATTGACTCGCGCCCGAGTCAAATAACACCAAAGTAGGTATATAACTCATAAGAAAAGTACCTATATACAGCACAACAAATCTCAAAATAATATAAATAAGGAAATACGTACCAGCCACGACATCAGGTGATGCGCAGACCTCCTCCGCTATTAGCTAAAAAGCTCCCCCATTGCCCTCGGAGCCTTGGCCTTCAACGGCCGACTATCAGTAGCACGTAAAGCAACAGGAGTGGAACCTTGGGTTGAACCCTGAATGAGCTGAGGGCACTCGGCATTCCGATGGCCAGTGTGGTTGAAGTGGAAGCAAACTGCAAACCCCTTGGGGAAATCTGTCGCCATGTGCCCCTCATTTCCACATTTGTAGCAAATCCCTGCCCGACATGATCCCTCATGACTCTTTCCGCATTTGACACAAGTGCGACCCTTCTAGCCCCAGTTATCGCATCAGCGGGCTTTGCCCGCTTCGTCGCCGACTGCAACTGAATCGGTCTCCTGTCTCTACCTTGGAACTCCTCCTCCTCTCTAGTCTACAACTCAAGCTTAATCTCCCTCCTCCTGGAATTGGTCAGAAGCTCAACCAATTTTCGGTATGATGAGTTCGCCACGAACTCATGCATACCCCTCCTTAGTATGCTCAGATATCAGCTCACACGTGCCTGCTCAGTAGACACGTGCTCAGGGCAAAACGGCCCCCTCTCATGGAAAATCCTCGAAATATCAGTCACAGTTTCTGTCTTCTGCTTGAGAGACAGAAACTCCTAGGCTAACCGTTCCCTCTCCATCGGGTGAACATACTCGTCTTAGAACAACTACGTAAATCTCTCCCAAGTCACTGTAGCATGATCTGCAGGAGTAAAGTTGGTTGTCACAAACTTCCACCAGTCCTTCACTCCCAAACGAAGTTGGTTCAGTGCAAACCGAATTTTCAAATACTCGGGGCATGAACACGTGTAAAAAGATCCCTGAATGTCGGAGATCCATCTCATAGCAGAAATCGGATCCTGAGTCCCATCAAACTCTAGTAGCTTCGTGTTGCTGAACTCCCAGAACAACAACGAGTCACCTTCCTGTAGCCTAGCAACGGCTATGGCTACGGTGGCTACAGTAGCAGCAGTCTCAGTAACAGCAACATAACTCACACCGAACGTCTCAATCAGTGCGGTCATAATAGACAAATTGTCAATAACACAAATTATCAATATCACATTCCAAAAACCACCATTCTCATATTGTCAATAACAAAAATTCATAAAATGTTTGATAAAATCCAGGATCCTCAAAACATAAACCCTATCCTATGTGTACAATCAAGCCGGCGCCTTCCTGTGATCCTGAGAAGTACCTGAAACACATAACCCATAACATAGTAAGCACGAAGCTTATTGAGTTCCCCAAAATACTACACATATATCATTAGCCTCTCATGGCTATATCTCAATTACGACCCTCTAGTCGATGTATCTCAGTGGAACCCTCCGGTTCCACAACTCGGGTGGACCCTCCGGTCCTAACTCAATAAAGCTCAGCATAATACACAACATAAATCACAATGACATAATGCAGGATATCACACTACTCAATATAAGCACACAAGATACTTCGGTCACACAAAATTACCACTCAAGGTATGTATAGTGAGAAGACTCACCTAGTAAGTAAGCAAATAGACCTCGTACACAAATCACCGATCTAGCCTCCGCCTAACACATACGATAATTATCACTAATTAAAACTTAAATCACAACTCCAAATAAACCATGTTATATTCTCTCTCCAATCTCTTGGAATGGGTAAAAGACTATTCTACCCATCCATGGTCTCCATAACCCCTGTCTTGACCAAACCCTAAAGTCAACAGAGGTCAACACTCGAGGCAACAATCCATGTTGACCTGACTCTTCAAGTGCAACTACGTGACTCGTTGAGTCCCCTCATTCCTTCAAAAATGTCGTGAAAACCCAACTTAACTCGTCGAGTTGTCTCATCAACTCGCCGAGTTACTCATGTCCAGACTCGTTGGGGAAAACCCTAGTCGGCTCGTCAAGTCAGCTCATCGACTCGTTGAGTCCCTCCAGTCCCTTTTCTCATTCAGACGTTTTAAGTTAGATTTACAACCCTAAACTCTACATTTAGCCTCCCAAGGCTAAGATACCATGTAAAGTTGCAAGCTTTACGTCTATACATGGCACTTAGGGCTTGAAATGCAAAAACAACTTCCATTTAGGGTCTTAATCATGAAAGCTCTTCTATTAGTTGGATAAAGTTGAGACCTTTGGACTCTAGGGACCTCACGAGGTCAAGATCTGAAGTCTCAATCTCTTGGTAAGCTCAACACACTCAAAGCCTCAAGGAAAGATGGAATAAGCCCTAAAACTCCGTAAAATGAGATCTAATCAAACTAATGAGCAAAGTGGAGACTTTTTACCTTCAACAGATGCTCTAGATGAAATAACACCAGATCCAACCGTCTCTTCTCATTCCTTGCTTTGATACTCTTCTCTTCGCTTCCACAAGTGTACCAAAATGCCTAAAGATTAGCTCTCTTTCTCTCTTAGATCAATATGGACGATTAGGGTTTCACATAGGGGGTAAGGTGGCTAGTGACGTGGAAATGAGGGTTTAAAGTCCTTTAAATAGGACCAAAACCTGGAGATTTAGGGTTTCCTCTCATAGTGCCAACTCGCCGAGTTGGTCCCTCCGACTCGTCCAGTTGGTCATAAACCCACGTGGCCAATCCGTCTCTACTCAACGAGTTGGGGCATCCAACTCGTCGAGTTGCTCAATCATCTCATAAATAAATAAATAATATACCTTGGAGTCGGGATGTTACAAACGAGCTAACAAATACCTCAACAGTCAATACTCAACTTGAGCGACCCAAATGCCTCATGACCTAAACATCGACGTTACCAAAAAGGAACCACAGTCAACAACGAGCTTCTTCTAAAAGCAATCACTCAGCCTTGTGCTGCAATCCTCGAGCCGATCATGATAATCTCTTCCTTCTTGAGTCTCGTTACTCAACTGGAACTACCTCAATCTAGGCCCTCGAGACTTCCAATAAACTAACTCACCTAGGTCTACACTATTCAACTCATTGACGTGGCCTCTAAGGCCTAACAATCACCACTAAGGCCTAACAATCACCAGACCCCTCCTCAATCTGAGTATGCATGCTATGCTTTCAGTAGTACGGGCCCAATACTACCTTCCACACCTATTTGTACTTTCCTCAGGAATTGTATTGGATCCTCCAAGTAATTTCATGCTCACTACCATCATATCCAACCACATATACCTGCTCTTAATTGACCACACCCTGCTAATCTTCCTAGATTATCCTTCTAGGATCCCACGTCTGAAAATGCTCACACAAGCAAATTCTAAAATTCCTCTTAGGCTTTCCTAGGGTTACCTCCACAACACTCTTTTCCATCAGAGGCAGAAGAGACTCTCTTTAATACCTTCTAACTACCTCACGAATACAATTACATGCCACATGCACTAAATAATTCTTTGACTACAAGGTCTCACGGTATAATGGTTGGACTCAAACGAGAGCTGCACAATAGAGTTAAACCTAACCTTCTAAAATTATCTAACCCCTGCAACATGTAACCTAACGTATTCTCTTAATAGTTAGAAGATATTATTGGAGGTCTCTAAAAGCACAAAGCAGGCAGCCTTCGTGCACCGAATAACATAAACTAGTACCTCTCTTATCCAAGCCATTTTATCCAACAATCTGAAATCCATGCTAGCATGCGATTCCAAAAGCTCACTCAATAGGCATATAAAGACAGCTCTCCTAACATTCTATCATGAAATCATGAGCAGATCCTTAGCCCTAGTCTAGCATGCAATTATGATATTCTTAATTCAAAGCATATCACATAGAACATGTATGGGTATTTTGGGAAACTTACTTGATCTCAGTTGATTAAATGCATGGCACCCCTTTTTCTTAGAAAACCTTTTTAGAAAATCATTTTCTTTTAAAAGACTTTAGAAGTCCTCCGTTTGAGTTCATACACACCCGAGAGTATGCCCGAATCCCTTAAACAAGGGCTCTTCCACTAACTTGTAACATCCCAAAAATAATAAGGTAAAAATTTCATTTTTAATTCAACACATAAACACCATTTATTCTTATCAACCATTCAAAGGCATGTCAGAGTAAAAATAGTTATCATAGTACAATCCTAAAATCATAAAGTGCGGAAACATGGGCAGATGTGTGGCGATTAAGCCAGACTCTTTCCTTTCGAACTGAAAGTACCTAAAACATAAATATGAAAACGTAAGCAAAAGCTTAGCGAGTTCCCCAAAATACCACATAACATACATAAATGTTAGCTCAAGGCTGAATCGAGTCTGAATCACCCCCAAGTATATTTTACCCCCCGAATCTATATAAACTCACATGACAACTCAAGGCTATATCGGGTCTATTTCACCCTCACGTCTATTTCACCCCCGAGTCTATTTCAGCTCAATCAGTATATTTCAACTACACGGATCTATTTCACCCCTTGGTCTATTTCACCGCACATACATATAGCATACACACATACACGCATACAACGATAGTCACAAAGATAAAAAGAACATACAACCCCAGTATCCTACAGTATAGTGAGTAAACCCACCTCAGTTTAGAGATAACCGAATCACATGCATTGCTGCTACCAGGCTCTTCACACTAAACACATCCAAATTATCCTTATTCGATAATTAAGAAAATTTCCTATTATCTAAGGTCCGATTCTTATTCTATCATACCAATGTGTAAAAGACCATTTTACCCTTCCTATACTTGGCCCAACAAAGCAAGGCCCAAATCCAAAATGACTCAAGGCCCAAAAATAGCCCAAGAGCCATTCTTGTGCATACGCCCCACGTACCAACCGGGTATGCCCAACGTATGACATTGAAGCGCTAAATAAACTTTCAAAACCTCTAAATGCCTTAAGATAACATGTATAACTTCCATTTCTAATTGATATGTGACGTCCTAAGTGATAAAGTTCCTGATTTTTTGACTTTGCATGGCTTAATGGTGTCTAAACCAAATCCCTAAATCTCTAACTTCATCAAAAGACCACCAACTCATGCATGGAAGGATTATGCTCATCAAGATCCGAATTTTATAACTTTATGTCCTAAAAAACGACTAAAATGGGCCTAAAGGTTCTAGAGTAACTTTTACTCACAAGATCTAAACCATGGGACCAAAACATGCTCATATCATGACCTAAGGCTAGATCTACACCAAATAAACATCGAGATTGAAACTTTATGCCTCTAGAAGATAGATCAAGGTGAACAAGGCTAGGAACTACAAGCTCCAAGACAACCAACACTTCTCTAATGAGTCCCTTCTTCTCCAGGATGCACCAAAAACACTTAGAAACACAAAATAGGCTCAAAATCTTCCCGAGGGGCTAGGGTTTTGAGATAATTGCTTTAGGGAGAGGTAGGTTGAATGTAGAG
Source organism: Lactuca sativa (assembly GCF_002870075.4). Taxonomy (NCBI): domain Eukaryota; kingdom Viridiplantae; phylum Streptophyta; class Magnoliopsida; order Asterales; family Asteraceae; genus Lactuca; species Lactuca sativa. The sequence continues at coordinate 313,732,171 of NC_056627.2, read as the reverse complement.
AGATTTTCTATAAATTAAGTTGCTTTAATAGGGCTCAATGGCTCAATATTAGTGTTTGAGTCATGATCGCGTACACTCAACATACACCTGGAACGTCCAACATAGTCTTGTTATGCCCAATGTACTCCTTCCCAGTACGCCCAGCATGCACCCTATACACCTAACGTACTCGGCTTAAACTCAATTCTCCATATCTTCTAACGATCACAACTTCAGTGTCCCTAATCCAATTTTGATGTTCTTCATGTGCTTAGAAAGATAATGAGAAACCCTACATTCTCATCTAGTCTCCTTCAACTTAAAGTCATCCGAACTTAAATCCTAAATTCAATAAAAGGTCTGAATCATCATTTTAACCATGATATCCATGGGCTCCAAAGCACAAACCGAACTATTGGATCATATAATCTACATTACTTATATCCCAAATGGGTTTAAACCTCTATTTCCCCCAAATCCAGAATTCTTATGATAATTGATCTTCGGTTTACAGCCTCAAGTTAAGAAAAGACTTAAAACAGGGTGTTACACCTACTACCTTCCACAACTATCCATATGTGTCCCAAAAAGTGTCTCAAAGTCCCTAAGTCACTACACCAGACCAATATCAATCTCAGATACTTGCGCCACCATAGGCACACACCACCGCTCATCCTAGACTCTCTCCCCTAGGATTCTTCTCATGTATGAGCACACACTAGAATACGTTTCTAGGACCTCCACCACTGCTATGTGTATCATCACACCTAAAAGCTTAGAAATGCCACCACCAACTACCTAGATCCCCAACTCAGAATTCCTCAGTCATAAGTGTTCGCACCAACACACTATAACAATACCCAGAGATCACCAGGAATATAATTACATGTAGAAAAACTTCAATTATCTTTTGACTAAAAGACCCAACCCCACAACGGTTAGACTCAGACAAGATTTGCGCAATAGGGCCAAATCAATTATTCTAAAATTATTTAACCTTTACATCATGTAACTTAACGTATTCAATTAATAGCTAACTAACATTGATATAAGTTTCACATAGCACAAAGCAAGCATAATTCGAGCAGAAAAAAACAATAAGCAACAATGCATCATAAGGATCAGGCAATTCTAACATGCAATTCATTAAGATGCTTAGCCTATAAACTATTGCGCATCTTTAACAGCTCATATATCACATAAAAAGGCATATCTCCTAAGCAGGCACTCTAGCATGCAAACCTGAATAGATCCTTAGCCTAACTTATAACATGCGCACCATACTATGACATACATATAACAACAAGTCAAATAAAAATTATAAAGCAAGTGTAGGTATTTTAGGAAATCACTTTTCTGAGCTCCGACTAGCTATACATATTGCATCTTTTATTTTCTTCTCTTGAAATGAATCTTTTCCAAAAATGTTTAGTAAAATTCTCAATTACATAGTTTAAGTTTGGAATCCCACGAGTGTTCAACAAAATCCCTCATACAAGGGTTCTGGTACCAACTTGTACATCCCAAAAACAAAGGCTAATTATTTCAATTTTAAAATAATATAACATCCATTCTTAATAGAGTTGCAACCATTTATTCATAAACCATTATTCCGAAATCAGAGTTAATAAGAAGACAATGCTAAATCTCAAATCATAATTTGTTGATGTGTGTGTAAAGTCCTGCCTTTGTAATCCAATAAGTACCTGCACAATATTTAATCCAATAATGTAAGCATAAAGATTAGTAAGTTCCCCAAATACCACATACAACTTTATCCATAATAATGCCTCAAGCTTTCAAGATCTAAACTTTATCACTCCAAAATGGACTAAAGGACCAAGATAACTTTCATCGCTGAAAGGGAAGGAAAATTTTAAAACTTTCCTAGTCCATGAGATCAAAGAAAATACTCTAAACTGATCAAAAGGTGTTCGAATCCATATCTGAAACATACAATTTTCTTGGGACCTAGGAGAGTAAAAAAGTTGCAAACTTTCTTCCCTACTCTCACTCAAATCTCATTAAAAAGGAAAAAAAACACCAAATACATTTAGATCCAAGATGAAATGCAATAAAGCTTGGAAATTTATAACTTATAAAGGTCTAGATAGGAGATGAAAGTTGAGATCTTCAATTGACAAGCTTCAAGGATCAATATTGAATGAAAACATTGCTCGAAAACCACAAAAACTCAAAAAATAGATGAGAGAGGAGAGTGGAGGATCAAATCATGAAAATGGAGGCTAGGGTTTCTCCTAAGTGGTTCTAGATATGATGGATGCTAAGAAAATACACTAAAACATGAATCGTTACCTTTAAATACCTTGGAAACCCTAAAAATTTGTGGGCTTGGGTTGCATAGTTCTCATGTCATGAGAATTACTTCTTACCTCGTGAGAACGTTTTTCACCCAATTTCACTCTCAACTTCAAACAATCATAACTTCTTCGTTTCAACTCCGTTTTTGGCATTCTTTATATGCGTGGAAAGGTATTGAGGAGCCCCACAACTCTATATACTTAGATTTGACTTAAATTACACAAAAATAAAGTCCTTAATTCATGAAAGATGTTTGAAACCTTACTTTTCCCTTTTTACCCCTTTGACTCCAAATCATAAACCAAGAGCTTGGATCACATAACCAATATTATCCACACCCAATAAGGTCTAAACCCTATTACCTTGAAGCCTAAAGCCTCTACTTGATCCATTATTGTCTAAAATCCCAAGGAACTTCTCGAAACTAGATGTTATACTTTTTATTTCTTTTCCTTGTGAAATCCCTCCACAATAAAAGAGAAACAAAGAACGTGATTGCATCTGGTGTGCTAAATTCGTTAAATGAAAATTATGTTATTGCCTTCCTATTCTATAGTTGGTTAGGATTCCTTCTTTTGTTCTATACTCTTTAAAAGAAAACTTTACAAGATTACCCATGAAAACTGAAGTACCATAGAAGGTCCTTGGTCAAGTACACGGGCAAGCAAGATCTATTGCTGATTTCTTACATGAAAATGGTATACTTATTATTTATTTTAACCTTTAATCATGACATTTTAATTTTAAATATTTTATGATTGTGGGTTTGATTTAGTTCTAATAAAAAAGTCAAGACTTTTTTTTTTCAAAAACATATTTCTAAAAAACTCAATACTTATAATGGTGAAAGTACATTGCCTTTTTTGTAAAGTATATAGAAAAAGGCTTGCATTTCTCTAGGAAAAGAGTTGTCATAGCAACCTAACCCATAATGACCAGTTTTCCAACCCATACGACTGCCTACTTTTTGACCCATACCTTTATGTAGATGTTAACACCTTGAACAAAAAAATAAGCTTCTCATAAATGGTTAGCAGTATGTAGTTGTAAAATGGTTTAAAACAACAAATTTTCAAATTTATATTTGATTATTTACTAACTGGTGGTTTATTTTATTATATGCACCAAATGCGTGGTGGAAAGACCTGTTCACAAGTGGAGGCAGCATTTAAGGAAGAAGCCAAGAAGTTTAGTCAAACAAACACTGCCTAATTAAGTTTTATTTCATGATTTTTATCGATAACCAAAATTGATGTTTTTATTTTTATTTTTTATAATAAATATAACTCATTATACAACTTATTATTTACAGATGTCCATGGGTGCAACAACTATTCAACAAGACAAGAGTTGAAGTGTTTTCTTGGTATTGTTGTTTTGAAGATTTCACCCTGTGTGGGTTGTTTTCTCACAGAGATAGAAGTTAAGTTGTAACTTTTTTACCCTTCCTTCTTCCTGCTTATGTACTTTTTCTCTATTTTCTTTCTCTCTACTTTCATGGACTGATTGTTCTGCATTGTGTTTTTTGGATTGTCCTGTAGGTAGCATTTGAGCTTATAAAGGCTAATTAATACAAGTTTTGTCTATTGATTTTTGCCTATTTCATCCTTTCTATCTTAAGCATAAAGGCAAAACCAAGGTATTGACCAAAATACCCCAATGTTTTAAATTTGACAAAAATACACCTATTTGTGACTTAGTGTCTATATTTGTGTATGGTTGTAACATAATGTCTTTTTCAGTCATTACATCTCATATATATCAAGGCCAAACCAAGGTATTAACCAAAATACTCATTATGTTAATTTTTTTTGTTTTTCACCAATAAACGCTAAATTTTTTGTAATAGTGTTAGCACATAATGTAAATTGTTTTTATGGAAATTATCTTAGGGGTATCTAGTTTTTTTACCATTCATGTTTTGACATGTTTCTTAAGAATTAGATTGAGAACGAGTTGGAAAAAGCAAAATTAGAAGTTTCATAATCGTTAGATCTTCTGAGGTTGTATCTAAAATCCAATCGTCACCACTGATCCAAGTCGATTTCGATCCAAATCAGGGTCATTGAGGGTTGTTAGTTTTATAAGAATATATAACACATATTAGCAATGTATTATTTTTGTTTATCATTTGAATGATTATTTTTATTATATATTGTAATTTTGTACGATGTATTTTATTTTTCGTCGTACCTGTCTATTTGTGACCTAAGAATACAAGTTATTTTGAAAGTGAGTATCATCCAAAAAGCTGGTGAATTCATAAGTATTAATGTGTCTTTAATTTGTAAAACTGTGAAGTAAAGACTTGTAAACATTTGGAGAAACGTTTGTATAAGTATGAAAATGTTTGTAATTAGTCGAATAACGTTTGAAAACCCTAGAAAATCCCTATGATTTCTACTAGTATAAAAAGTAGTCTTCTACCAAGACCCAACTGTTTTGAAAGTTGCCTTCTACCAAGACCCGACTGTTTTGAAAGTAGCCTTCTACCAAGACCCGACAGTTTTGAACTATTATTATTAATATAAGAAATTGTATCCTTTGGTACTAGGATACTCAAATATAATTTACCTCATCAGATATGTGAATGTGTCACAAGATAAAAGTAATAATATAAATAACATAAGTATTATCCTTTTGTACTAGGATAACTAATAGAATTAACTGTAGACATCTGTAGATGTACATTTACCTCTGTAGCTAATAGCTGGGTGTAGGAATAGTTAGTCCCTTAAAGTATACCTATAATGGTATCAACTGTAGACATCCGTAGATGTGCATTTACCTCTAAAGCTAACAGAGGTTTTAGGAATGTTTAATCCCTTAAAGTATCCTTTGGTACAAGGATATTAAGTCCAATCTATCTCATCGATTATGTGAATGTATCACAAGATAAAACTAATAATATAAATAACTTAAGTATTATCCTTTTGTAGTAGGATAACTAATAGCATTAACTGTAGATATCCGTAGATGTACATTTACCTCTGTAGCTAACAGTTGGGTGTAGGAATAGTTAGTGCCTTAAAGTATAACTAATGGTATCAACCGTAGACATCTGTAGATGTGCATTTACCTCTGAAGCTAACAGAGGTTTTAGGAATGGTTAATCCCTTAAAGTATCCTTTGGTATAAGGATATTAAGTCCAATCTATCTCATCGATTATGTGAATGTATCACAAAATAAAGATAGGAAGGATAATTATATATAATAGTATCTACACATATAATATGTAATAGTATCTCATCATATAGTATCTACGTAACAATATCCATGTAAGGGTATCCATGTAAGGGTATCTATGTAAACGTATCTATGCAAACGTATTCATGTAATATGTAATGTACTAGCATAGACTCGTGAATGAACTGACTCTTGTGTGATTCCTTGTACTTGGAATGGTAAGTAGTATCTCCTAACTATACCTATAATAGTTACTAATAATGTACGTGTATAACCAAAAGTATGCCTTTGCTACCCAAAGGTATTGAACTGATTGAGGAAACTTTTATGTCTATATATGTATACATGGTATATAACTAATATTTAGACGACATTCGGACGACTAACCGATACCCTAAAGCCACATCCCAACGAGGAAAAGGAAATAAAGTGAACTAGCCTTCCTAAGTCCTTAAACATTACTTATATAACTATACATATATGGGCATGAATTTGACCATATAAAAGCATAAAAGAAGTTTTGTAAAACTGTTGGAAAGTTTAATACTAAGAAACGATGACTTAATGTCAGTTTGTAAAACGATTTGAAAGTAATTTGTTTGATAAGACACTTTAAGTATAAGGAAAACCTTTGTTTGAAAACACATTTGTAACAGAGTTTGAAAGGAAACTTACAGTATGTAAGACAGTTTGATAAAGAGTTTTAAACATGTAAAAACATTTAGGAAAGTCATTTGAAGAAATCTATTTGGTAAAACAGTTAACATATAGTAAATCCATTTGCAGGCTAGTTATTAATCACATGTGATTGATATAATAACTAAACATGATTCAACTTGTATTACTCCCCATAAATCATTTAAAAACATTTAAAAGGTTAATTAAGGGGTGTGAACTCACCTGTAGTGAGCGGATCGGAAAGAAGTGTCGGATAAGTGTGTGGTGTCAAGTGAAGACTTAGACACACTCAATGACCCTAATACCATATGAAGACATATGTATATATATAATTAGTGATTATAACACTAATTAAACATGTATAAACATCCTAATGCGAGGAAAACACTTTGGTCAAAATGTTTGGAGGCTATCGGGTGCAATACGGGAGTGCAAGGCCTTATATGGGAGTGTAGGGTCAATGTACCATCTTTGTTAGAGTTTACGGCCCAGGGGAGTTTACTCCTGGCCGTAAACTCTCAATTGATCACCAAAAGAGGCTTAAAACTATAAAGGCTTAAGTGGTTAGGTGCTCCAAAGCTTAAACAAGTGTTTGGGTGGGTTTAAGGTCCAAGAATGGCCTTGTATGGTGTTTACGGCCCTGGGACCACTTCCCCATGAGTTTACGGTCATAAACTCATGGTAAGAAGTACCATTTCGTGAATTGTGGTCCTTAGGTCAATGGTGTAAGGTTCTATGTCACTAACCAAGGCTTACTAAGGTGTTAGGGTGTCATTTGCACCCTTAAAAGGGGTTTACGGCTCAAGAACATGTCTTGGACGTAAACTCCTTGAATCCTATGATTTCTTATGTTTCCTAAGCTCTAAATATGATAAACCTAGTGTACAATGTGTTAGATCAAGAGTACTTACAATCTAGGAGCTTGAATGGTCGGTTTTGGCCAAGAACACTAGTGTGTGTTCTTGGTGTTCTTGGTGAAACTTGAAGATCTACAAAATCGAATGATTTCACGGATGAAATCATGTAAGATTACTAGTTCATGCAAGATATCAACTACTTAAGACAATAAGCTTACGAGATTTGAAGATCGGGGACGAGGATCGGGATGATACTTGAGAGGATTTGGGCCAAATGGAAGGGAGGAATGAACAAATGACCACCTCTTCATCATATAAGCAAGAGTTTACGGCCCACATCGAGTTTACGGCCGTAAACTCCCATGTGTTGGTCATGAACTCCTTGCAGGGGTGTTTAAGGTTATTTCTTTGAGCTACAACTTCAGCCGATAAACCCCGATACTTATTCCTTTAGTGTACAAGGCTTAGAACGCTCAAATAAACTCCTAATTGTGATAAAGGATAACAACAATGAGTTTGACTTTTAATGAAGTGTTTGACTGAACTGGATGGAAAATTTTGGGTTGTCACAATATCCCTTGTTGGAATGGGAGGGTTGTTAAAGCCTTATATACAAGTAGGATAGAATAGCTTTGCCAGGAAGACTCTTGGATAGAGTCTCGTCATTCAGTCGTTTGAAAGGATGTCGGTTTCAGTGACCGGATGGAAATCCAACGCTTCAGATAATTGGTAGATCAGCTCGGAGCTCAAAAGATATTGGATAGATCGAAAATGCGAATGTTGGTCAACAGAATAGTTTATGGTCGTAGGGATTTCGTTAGGGTTAGCATGCTAAGTGGAGCCATATTGGCTATGATTAAGAATGGTTTTGTACGGCTGGAAATTAGATAAGCTATTGGATTCATGGGTTTGAGCTAGGCATTAGACTGCCAAACGTAAGTTTATGGATGCTAGGCGATGGACTGCGAGACGTAAGTTTATGGACGTCAGGCGTTCACACACAGTGACAAGCCCTAATTTTTAGGGTTTGCACCCTATTTAAAGGCCATTATAGCCTAAAAAAGATTCTTAACTCCAACCTTCGTCCCTTATAGCCCTCATTTCGAAACCCTAAGTGAGTATGAGTATTTTGAAGCCTTAAAGTAGATTTCAGTATCAATTTAATGTTCTTGGTGGAGAAGGAAGATCTTTGGAGTGTTGTTGTTGCTCTCTAGCCTTTGGATCTAGACTTTTGTCATCTTGGAGCACCTTTTGGAGGTAGAAAGTTCAGATCCTAATGAATTCTTTATTAGATCTTGCTTAAGTGTAGTTTTATGTTCTTTTGGTCCCAAGAGCTTGACTTTTGAGAGTTTGGAATGCTCTAGATGTTTGGGTTGTCCTTTCAAGCATTTTGGAGGGTTTATAATCCTAAAAATGCAAGCTTGGTCCTTGATACTCTTCTATGCAAGAGTTTTGGAACTTTAGAGTGTGATTTAAGTTAGATTTTGGTGTTGGGCTCTTTTTAGCCATGCGAAGTCATAAAGTTTGCAACTTTATGAATTTAGACGTTCTTTTAGCATTGGATCTAAAGTTTGAACGTTAGGTCTTAAGACATTAAGAGCTTGGTTAAGGATTTAGGATTTTGTGGTTATGATAGGCATTGGGGTTAGAACGATATGCATTAGGACGCTAGGCGTCATTGAGTGGATGCCAATGTTCTCTTAGAAGCCCATTGGATTGATTTTGGGCCTTGATCCATTTAGGGTTTTGGGCTTGGATTAGTTGATCCAAGTAAGGAAAGGGTAAAATGGTCTTCCACCCTGGGAGTTGGACATATGAATGAGATTCCTAGTTATGGTTTATGGCTCCATTATTAATTAGGGTTTTATGTGATTGATTAGCGTGCGGATTTTTCAGATCAACAGTCTGAGCATTTATCTTGTTGTTTCAGCAGTTAGAGGCAAGTCTCCTCTCAACATTTAGCAGGTCGAAGGCACCAATTCCGGCTCATGATATATTATGATTAGGATTATTAGTTGTTTGTGTGACTCCTGCATGTGTAGTATGTGATATGTATATCGGACGAGGCCCGATGCCATTCGGGGTCTAAAGAGTGTATTGTATGTTATTTGTCTTAGTGATTCTTGCATGTGCTTTATTTGTCTATATGTATACCGCGTAGGGTCCGATGCCAGGCCGGGCCTGATGAATGTGATGAGGTGGGGCCCATCTCATATTATTGACATATTTGTTATGAGCGGGGCTCGATGGTGGCTAGGTCCCGATGGTTGTTGGGCATGGACCATTATATGTTTGGCGTGTATGGTATGAGGTATTTTGGGGAACTCACTAAGCTTCGTGCTGACGGTTTTTAGTATATGTTCCAGGTATTTCTAGTTCAAAGGGGAAGGGCTCAGGATGATCACATCGCACACACCATGTTTTTTCGTATTTTGTTTTTTGATGTACTTGGATGATTATTAACATAGTCTGATTTTCTTTTATGGTTTTACAAAGATGTTTTGGATGATGGTTTTACTATTATTAAAATGAAATTTTTTATCTTAATTTTTGGGACGTTACAAGATCCATGTCTGTTTGGTCAACATGGTCGATGCATGAGAGCGGCATTATTTTCTTGCAAGTCAGACGTGATCTTGGAGTCTTCAAGTTATGGACGAAGAAGTCCACTCTTCTCAATGTTTGTTGGTCGTGATATGTTGGTGTTATTTTCTTCGTCTGGTTGCATATTCTCGCTAAGGATTTAGTTGGCTATTAGGATTAAAGTAAGTTTCCTTTTAGAGCATTTGTCTAGTGTTGCAACTGACATGATTTTGACATTTGGGAGTTTCCGCTCGAGGTTGTCGTATGTGCCTAGTTTTGGAAATCCTTGTGTTTGAGGCTGTAGATTCTGACATTTAGAGTGGCATTGACTTTTGTAAGTATGGACTTAACTTGAAAAAACCCACAAAGGGGTTTGGAGGGTGTTTTAAGAATAAACTTTAAGGAAAGATTTCGAGGACAAAATTTAATTTAAGTGGGGAAGAGTTGTAACACCCGTTTTCCAGAATGGATCAGCTAAAGACTTAAATTGGAAAAAGTTATGTTTTTTGGAGAAAATCACAAGCCACGACATGGTGCTTTGATGACCACGGCATGGCATGGCAAGTTAATGAAAACACATCTGGCTCATTTACCATGGTGTGGCAAAGTACTGGCCATGGCATGACAACAGTTGAAGACCAAGCCTATGGTTTTTAGGGTTTCTTCTATATTTAAAGGCCTTATCTCTTGTTTTAGGGCATCTCCTTCAACCTCCACCTCTCCATTTCAAAACCCTAGCCTCCCTAGAAGATTAAGAGCTTGTTTACTTGATCTTGATGTTGTTCTTCTTGATTTGATGAAGCTTGCAAAGAAAAGAACTCCTTCTTGGTGCAAGGAAGCATAGAGCAAGACTAGATCCATCATCATCTTCACGTTTCTGGACCTTTGAAGGTAAAAAGCTTGCACCTGGACCTTGTTCTTTTGAGATTCGTATCGTTGGTCATTATTGGTTGGTTTTTGTAAGATCTCAAAACCTAGGATTACGTTTTTCTTTTGTAAATAAATAGTTATAATAAAATAAATAAATAAGTAAACAAACAAATAAATAGATAAATAGATAAATAAAATGAATAATGAATGATTAATTTTAGAAGTAGAGTAAAACATTTTAGAGATCAAGAATAAAAATTTTGCAATATTTTGAAAATGAGGACTAAGTGTGTCAAATTCTTAAAAATGTGATTTGACTTGGCCTTTATCCATTTTTACTACTTAGGATTAGTTTGCTCATGTTTTGGATGGATAAGGACTTGGAATGTACACTAGAAAAGTTGCATTCCCACTTATTAGAACATTGGATCATAATTGTCAAAAACTTAATATTAGGGGTGGAAAGTGTAAAATTCGAAAATAAGATGCTCACACTCTTCATTCCAAGATATAGGATCAATTTAGGGGTTTGAACGTTGTGTAGAAATGGCAATACAAGTATAAAAGGCCATACCATTCCATCCTACTTTTTTCTAGTGGAGGTTGGGTCGGGATTGTTTACTCCGTGGGTGGGGCCTGTTATTTATAGTTGGGCGGGCCCGTTATGTTTGGTATATGTATGTGTCCAAGAGTTTTTGTTGCTCGGTACCAGATCCGAGATCTTGTGTGGATGCGATGTATGTATGATAGACTATGTGGTATACTAGGGAAGTCACTAAGCTTTATGCTTGTAGCTGTGAATTAAATATTTTGCAAGTCGTTCGTGAGAAGAGCTCAGCGGGACTATACACACACATTGAAGATATTCGTTCTGTGGTTTTTTAAACTTAACTCTTATATTGTATGGTTCTAAATCAAATAAATGTTACTTAATGGTTTCTTGAAACAAAGCTTTTAATTAGTTATTATATTTTAATTTGAAAAATATCTTTGTAATTTTCAGGATGTTACATTTATGTGTGTAGGAATCTAGATGCTTAATTTTTATCTTAAGACCTAACATGTAAATCTCTCATAAATAATTAACCCAAGGAGTCGAGAACCCACAGTGGAACCATGAGACGAACCAGTGAATGAAGTGTTTCAACCCAAGCCAACTACCTTTGGACAACTTCAAGCATTCATGTTTAATTTGATGGCAAAGCAGGAAGGGAAAGTATTTAAAAAGTATATGAATTGCTTAAAGGTCAGGAGAATCACCTTAGAAATGAGGCAAGAAGATTATATGGGGAACCAGCTGCACCTGAGACTGAGGGTGGCAACTTTAGCAGTTCTACAGGGAGCATGGAGCGCAGACCCCGTACGGAGAGTACTCCCATAGAATAATAAGTAACTTATAAGAAGGATACCTACAAGGATTTCAGCTTGTGCAAGCACCCAAATTATGATGGGGAAATAAATATGGTTGCACTACATAACTAGATCGATGAGATGGAGATGGTGTTTTATGCATGTCAGTACACGAACATAATGAAGGTGAATGTTGCCATCACTTTCCTTAAAAAGGATGCGCTTGCTTGGTGGTTGGAACTGAAATTCAATGTGAAATTGAGTGTGATTGAGAATGTGACTTGGGATGAACTTTTGGAGAAACTAAAAGAAAGGTTTTCCTCTGATGATGAGATCCATGACTTGGAGAGATAATTTTTTGATTTGAAGAAAGTAAAGATAACTGTGAAGGAGTAAAACACTAAGTTCAGAAAATTACTTTGTTTCTCAAGAAGATTAGCACCAAATGACAGCACCAAAGTAGAATGCTATAAGCGGGTCTTGCCTTCGAATTTTAGACTAAACTTTGGACAGCCCACTAATTTAGATCAAGCAATGAAAGAGGCAAGGGAAATTGAAAACCTTGCAGAGCAAGATAGTGATAGAGTTGGCAACCATACTGGAAAGATGAAGACGGGAATTGATGCCTGTGGCAAGAGCAATTTCAACCAAAAGAATAAGAAGTTCGAAAAGAGTACCCGAAGCTTTCCAACTCGACGAAGAAGTTTTGGATTCGATAGTGTGCCACAAGTGTGCAGGAAAAGGACATTATGCTAACAATTACAAGAAATCTCCCTTGCATTATTTTCATTATCAAGAGGAAGAGCACAAGATCATCGAGTATCCAAAACTGAATACTGACAAGAGTAGGGGAAGCAGGAAGAGAGATGATTCGAGGCTAAGGGAAGAGCATATCAGTTGACTGTTGTTGAGGCGAATGAGGATGAAAGGTTCATTTCAGGTATATGTTTATTCTAGTAATATATCATATTTCTAACCAAATGTTGGCTTGAAAATTTTGGTATGCAAATGGTTGTATATGTATTATCTTCAAGTACTTTCCTAATAAATTCTTGTCCCGCATTGTTGCTTTTAACCATGGGGCAACCAACTTATATGTGTCTCTCAGTTTTTGTGAAAAGCTTACAATTCCTTCTTAAGAATTGGCAAGAGGATTAGTGGTGGAGATTGTGGATAGGAAAAACATTACAGTGAGAAGAGAATACCCCAATGTTACACTCGAATGTGGTGGAGTTGCTTCAAAATAAATCCTATCCCTATGCAAGTTGGAGAATTTAATGTCATCATAGGCATGGATTGGATGTCAAAGTTTGAAGCCAAGATTCTCAGTGGAAAGAAGATGGTAAGGATAAATACACCTGAAGGGGAACAAATGTTAATATATGGGGATAGGAAAAGAATACCTAAAGCTTTGATTAACATAGCTAAAGAGAAAAGATGTTTAGCTAAAGTATGTCAAGCATATTTGGCATATGTAGTGATAGGAAAAAGTTTCCAAAGAAGACATTGATGTGGTTAGAGAGATCCCAAAAGTATTCCTTGAACACCTACCTGGATTACCACCTCATCATCAAATGGATTTCCCCTATTGATTTGGTGTCAGGAATGTTACCCATTTTCAGATCCCCTTACCGGTTAGCATCATTGGAACTAAAAAAAATTAATGATCCAAATTCAAGAATCGTTGGATAAAGGATTTATCATACATTAGCTCATCACCTGCGGAGCTCTTGTCCTCTTTGTGAAAAAGAAAGATGGGTCAGTGAGGATGTACATTGATTATCGTAATTTGAACCAGGTGACCATTAAAAATCGATATCCTTTACCGAGAATTGGTGATCTCTTCGACCAGTTAAAAGGACCGTGCCACTTTTCAAAGAATGACTTGCGATCCGGCTATCAACTGTTGAAAGTAAGAAGTGAAGATGTGGTGAAAAGTATTTTTCGAACACGTTATGGACATTTTTTAGTTTTTGGTGATGCCTTTCGACTTAACCAGTGCACCAGTGGCTTTTATGGACCTTAAGAATCGAGTATGTAGGCCTTACTTGGATAATTTCTTGATTGTATTTATTGACTACATCCTTATTTACTCGAAGTCGATGGAGGAACATAGAGCACATTTGAGGCAAGTCTTGGAAACCTTAAAGAAAGAGCAGCTTTATGAAAAATTCTCCAAGTGTGAATTCTTTGTTAAAAAAATGTAATTCCTTAGACATGTAGTAAGAAAATAGGGCATTAAAGTTGACCTAGAAAAGATTAAGCCAGTGATGAAATGGGAAGTTCCAAAGAGTCCCACTGAAGATAGAAGTTTTCTCGGACTAGCGGGCTATTACCTTCGGTTTATCATGAATTTTTCTAGAAGCACGCATCCTTTGACTAATTTGACCCGAAACATGTGAAGTATGAGTGGACTGACAAGAAAAATGAATTCGTTAATGAAATGAAGAAAAAGTTTTGTGAATCTCTCATTCTTACATTACCTGATGATGTAGAAGAGTTTGAAGTTTATAGTGATATTTCAGGGATGGGTCTTGGGTGTGTTCTCACCCATAGGGGTAAGGTTATATCGTACACTTCCTGACAGTTGAAAGAGCAAGAAAAGAAATACCCAACTCATGATTTAGAGCTTTTAGCAGTCGTTCATGCCTTCAAAATCTGGAGGCATTAATTATATGGCACCAAGTGCAAGATTTTTATTGATCATAAGAGCTAGTAGTACTTGTTTTCATAGAATGAATTGAACATACATCAGATCCAGTGGATTGGTTTTTTTAAGGATTATGATTGTGCCATTGCTTACCATCATGGAAAAGCTAATGTTGTGGCAGATGCCGTAAGTAGAAAAGTAACAAATGAAAGAAAGAGAGCAATGTTGGGTTTTTATTCAAAATTAGTTTCAAAAACATGATTTTAGGCAATGAAAGACTTCATAATTTGAATAACATAAAACAATTTGATACCCACCAAGTATCATCTTGCAAGTTATAGAAAGATAAAATCACCAACCAAAGAATAGAAGAAGAAATAACAACCTTTGTAGTTCTTTAGATCTTCTTGGGAGGCTTGGAAGTTGATGTAGAATGATGAACTTAAGAGACACCAATGATGACTCAATTTGATGTAGATGCTAGTCCAAAACTCTTAACTCTTAAGCTTGAAGTTCATAACCAAAGTATGAACTTCAAGAGAGTATAAGATGCAAGTAATATCTTCATAAGATGAACATAGAGAGGGAGAGATAGAGATAGAGAGAGAAAGAGAGAGTACATTCCTACATGCAACTTATAGTTTTCACCAGTGGAAACAACAACCAAAAAATCTAGCAACTTATTCAGTCAAAAGCAAGGTCTTTACCTATTGATTCTTGTGCTAAGAGACACCATGTCCCTAGCAACAAAAGTCAATAAAAGAAAGAGCATGGCTTTGTTAATAAATTAATAAAAGCATGTTGTTCACTAGCTTTCTTGTCCCTCCATCAATTTTTAGATTTTAAGATATCAAAAAATATAATGAGTTTTATATTTTATAAGCCAAGTTTATAAAATATAAACTTTAAATTTTGGGTAAAAGATAAAAATAATTTATCTATTCTAAAATATTGTTCATGACTTATTAATTCATACCATCTGAATTATGTAATGTTACTTGCTAATGAAAACTATTATTTCCAAGAAATTAATAATTTCCAATTAATTATAAGAGTTTATGAATATTTATTAAAATCAATTTCTAATAATAATTTTGGGTAAAAGATAAAAATAATTTATCTATTCTAAAATATTGTTCATGACTTATTAATTCATACCATCTGAATTATGTAATGTTACTTGCTAATGAAAATTATTATTTCCAAGAAATTAATAATTTCCAATTAATTATAAGAGTTTATGAATATTTATTAAAATCAATTTCTAATAAATAATCAATTGTATCAAGTTATTGTTAGTGTGGCCTATTAATATCATACGTTAATTAGCAATATCACTTTAATATGATTCTTGAGCATACTAGATCTTTCAATCTCCTACCTGCGCAAGACTCATATTATACTAATATAAACAGAAGTGAAGATCTAGCAACATTTCACTGCCCCTACCAACATATGAATTTGTGCCATTCTATCAATGCCCAATTCCCTGAAAGCTCCAGGCTACAACTGGTGTATAAGGTAGGTTTATTAGTTATCCCTTTGCCACGAACATTATGTTAAACATGAGAAATAGATCGCAATCAATCTCATATGGTGTTTAACTTTTGGTAAGGAGCCTTAGATTTTTAACTCTCAACACATTAGAGGAACAAATACCATCTTGTAAACATAAGCCTCTTGCATAGTTCATAACATACCTGAATATGGCAACGTTTCACCATATCTAAGCAAATTACTCCTTACACTAAAGTCCCAATATGCATCTCAGCTATTAAGGGCATAAAGATAGTAGCTTTTAATCAAGTATCATTCATGATAACAATCCATGGGATGATCTTGATGTGATTCAGTTCAATACCAGTTCTCTGACAAGTAGCTATGAAACATTGTTACAACCCATTTCCTACCATCATCCAGTGAAATTCAACCAATCCAATTCATATTAGTCTTATTTCATAATTTCTCCCACAACTATAACAGACTATGAACTTTTAGAATAATAAGATTATTCATGGATTAAACATGTTAATATAGAAAACAACAAGTATTGATGTTATAATCATATCCTAGTATATCAGAACATTATATAATAGTTGTTTTCACAATGTTCCAATATCCGAATACTAAATCCAAATCAAAATCTCATTTATAGAATAATGAAGACTTATAGCTGAAGTGTGACCATTCATACTTAGCTTCAAAGAAGGACTTTATTAATGGGTTCGACTAAACTTAATTTTTGTGAATTATGTGAATACTATCATCTTCATATTTGGCGTTACTCCAGGTATAGTTAAATATCTTGGAGTATACGATTGGTGGTCTTTCATGACATAGATTCTCATAGCTTGATTAACTATACTCTCGAAGTCACAAATATTTCTATGTGATCCTTGAATGGCGGAGATCAACATAATTTTTCAATCAACATATTCATCCAATCATATTAGATTTAAACTTCTAAAGTAGTGTACTCTTATTTTGTAGTGTATTGTGTCCGTTTGTTTTGGTTGGATCTCATTATAATAAAAATACTCTTCAACCAATAATGAAGTCATAATCCAATTTTAATTCATAATTATCTCTATTTTCTTAGAAATTAGAATCTTAGATAGCTCTTTACATGAAGATTTTATTCTAAACTAATTATCTCATATAGATTCTTTTAGTTCTGCTAGAGTACTCTTGGAATGTTCCTATAGCCATCTGGTGACTTAACCATGTGTCCAATTGGTATATTATGATATGCTCATAGCATGATCATATACTAGGTCATATGCATAATATGGCATAAATGATGAATTATTTTCCAAGAAAATCGAATATAAATCATTTTAGCTAGTTCAAACCTATGAGCTAGGTCCTTCTAAGGCTGGCTCAAAACTTAGTGTCATGCGACAATGTCATGTATCCTCCAAAGGAATTTTATATCTTGATCTCTTTCAATATGTTGTCAATATATGCATATATATATATATATATATATATATATATATATATATATATATAAACCTTTTAACATTCATGTCATTTATCTCTATAGATTTTACATTCCAAGAATGTATCTTGTCCATCCTAAGTCTCTCATTTTAGAAACACATTCCAAGTCAAGTTGAAAACACCTGACATGGTTAGAATGTAATTTCTCATGATTAAGTATGTATCATTCATACAAGATTAGGAATGTCACTATGCTCCCAATAGTTCTTAGTAAATGCACATGTTCTGGTCACTTTGATATAAAATCATACCTTATTGTTTCATATAAAAATGATGATTACAACATTGAGATTCTTACTTTATATCAATAAGTGGATCTCAAGCTTGACACATTTTGTTAGGTTAACATGGATTAAGAAAACCTCCAGGCTAAGCTATATAGATATCTTCTAGTAGATGTCTATTAAGAAAAGCGGTCTTTCTTGAAATGTATTTGCTACATTTCATATTTTGAATATGAATTTATAGTAAACAATATCCTTGTTGATCTAATCATATCTACTTGTGAAAAAAGGTTTAATCACATCAGCATGAGAATATTCTTTTATAACAAGTCTTTCTTTAAATGTGTATAATTTTCCATGTAATGTATTCTTTCTAAAAGAATCACTTACTCCTTATAGCCTTGATATAGAGAGGAATTTCAATCAAGGCCATACTTGATTATCATACATGGATTACATCTCATATTCATGACCCTAAGTCATTAATCAGATTCGAGATCTAACATAGCATCTTGGTATTTGATGGATCTGCTAGAATTATCAATAAAAGTTCATAATGAGAGATTCCATATTTATCAAGTCATAGATGATTTCTACCCTTAATGCAAACAATTTGTGTTTATGAATAGCTATTATTCAATTTTAACAATCCTTGTTAAAACTAGTGCCAACTATAACTACATCAGGTTATGGTTCTTGAGCGGCTTCAAGTTTGATGTACCTCCCACTTGCTTTGTCATTAGAAGTTGGCTTTCTCCTAACTCAGCTGTCAGAGGAATAAGAAAACTTATTCTTGGCAGGTTTACATATAACAATCTAAGCCACATTTAGAGTATTACATACATATATGTATTTAGTAGATTTTTGGTTTAGAAGTTTTAGTCTAACAAACTCTTCAAATCTGCAAACCATTTAATAAGATAGGGATGGAGCCTTTCCATACAAACTCTTATGAAGAAAATGTTATATCTACTAGTTACTTGTTATTTGTACTCAAGGTACAATAGATAGTGTTGTATGTGGTATCCCATGGAAATAAAAGGATGACATTTCTACAAATTAGAAAGTAAATCATAGCAAGTAAGATTTAATTCATCCTTTATTATCATTAAGGACTTAGATAGTTCTTACCGGTTTGTATCTCGACTTTATATTTGAAAACTTGAACATAGATTTCACAATTATGTTTTACCATGTAAATTATAATTATAACTACTGTAGTTGTTAATAAATTTGATTTGGTATCTTATGCTTAATCTTTTACATTCATTAGAAGGGAAGTCATACGCCATAATGTATAGTTCCTTACTAATTATTTTCTCTACTACTTAGTGAAAATATCATTAGAAATCTTTTATATATAAATAAGATTTATATATGTCAAATAAACTAGATTATTTGCCTTCAGAGATCCCTTTTTTAAAATTGGAATATGTGAATTTCATTTATATAATAAAGATAACAATGTCAAAGATGAGTTTGATTTAAAACAAGTTTAACTCAAAAGTATTTTGCATATAGAACTTGTTATTTATAAATCTTTGATATTCACTTTATAATTCTTATTAGGAATCTAGTCTCATAAAAACAATTTTAATCATTTCCGAAATTGAAGGTGGTCGTTATGAAGAATAATTTAAGCAAATAGTCAATCATTCATAAATTAAAATAACAGATACATATATTTAGACAAGCTAAATTAAAACATACATTGGTTTATATTACAGATACATTACGTTCCTAGGATAATTAATAACCTAAACTCCGAGAATGTAGTTTCAACTTGATTGTGCTTAGCTGGTTACTCTTCAGTAAATATCTGCAAGCCATTTACAATATTAGATTAACATTTAAATACCAAGTACTTGAGTGTTATATGAAAAGTATGAGTTCTATCTAGTATGTAATTGAAGTATTACTATCTTTCCAACTTTCTTTCTAGATAAGAGGATTAGATCCTCTTCTAGTGTCTAGTTTCTCCACAAAAGAAACAAGATCCATCTATATGGGCCTTTACTGGATTTCTTGGGCTAAAAGGTGTTCAGTCCATAAAACACGGGCCTCCTAGATCACACAAGGTGACTCTTTTTGGCCTTGTACTTTTCCTAGTTTGATGTTAGAAAAAACTTTAGCATCACAATGATGGCTTTACTAGGTATCATGTTCAGGTCTATTGCTCAAAGCAAATAGTTTAGGACTAGGACCTTTAAGTGTATACAATTTCATATCTCACACTAGATTGTTTCTTAATACATGAACCCATTCATTAAAGTTGTATCTAGTGAATGTTATTGTTTCATTAAGTCATTAAAGAAAAAAATGATAATTCATGGTAATGAGAACATATTATTTAAATACAAAATTTTAACAAAATTCATTTAGTATTTTCAATATTTAAACTCTTTAATCATTAATACCCCTTTAGTTTCTAAAAGCATTAATTATCAAAGTCTAGAATCCAAGTTGCAAAACAAATAATTGGTTAGGTGACCTTCATCCCATTTATTTGAATCTAACCTGGTAGATATCGATTATCAATTACATCTTACTATATATATATATATATATATATATATATATATATATATATATATATATATATATATATTACTAGATTTATGGGATCACTAATAACAAATTTAATTAGATATGTTTGATCCCATCTATGCCTCGAAACTCTCTTGCTTAGGTGACCTTTATCACAAAAAAAAAAAAAAAACTCTGCTCAAATCATCCAATTTGAAAAACATGTGTAATCGGCATATAACTTGGTTATAGAAATTGCGAAGACACCCTGGCCATCAAAAGATAACACTAAGCACTTAGGTGACCTTTATCTGACTAGTGCATACAAGAGATGTGCAAGTGTTCTTCAAGATGAATTGCATAGATTTGAGGTTTGAAAGGGTCTTTTATGTGTTTTATAATTATAATTTTAAAAACATATGATATCATGGTTCTTACAGGCATATAATAAACCATGGTACCAATTTTCAAAAGAAAATTACTTTTAAAGGTTCTATATAAAAAGCTAATTTTTATATAATTTTAACGCGATCTAGTTTTAATAACCGATATTAAATTTGAGTGTATTGGAACCTTTTATATCTTTAATAAAACTTCCTTTTATTACTTATATATATATATATATATATATATATATATATATATATATATATATATATATATATATATATATGGAGTTTGTATAAGTTACAAAAAATCAACATTTTAAAACTTATATTTGAATATTTCAAAAATGTTTTTATAAAACCGGATTTTATTTTAAAACAAAAATGTGTTACATCTTATGTCCACATTATAAAATTTGAAAACCAAACTCCATGTGAGTTTATTTTGTCCATAAATTTTTTTAGCATGTGAAAAACTAATTTATCAACGAAACATAATAATTATATAAAATAAACAACACAAACATGTATAAACATAACCAACTAATGACATTTTTTGTGAGCCAACACAAAAAATGTCAAGTTCATTCCTAAATGGACATTTTATGGGAAAAAATATTCTTGTAATGTTGTTGTAGAAGCTCCCACTTGAGAAAACATCTATTGCTTGCAAATGAGTGGAAAACCTTTTTGAAAGCAATATTTCAGCAACTGTCGCTAAAAGTCAAACAGCCTTTAAGAATCAGTAGGCACTCTTCAGTAACCATCACTAATTTTCAGTATGCTTCTAGTCTCGAAAAATGCTCTTTGGTATTCCAAAAATTGCTCCAACTTCATATTTTGTTATATTTTTGTACTAAAAATTACTTCTAACAACTAATCTATTACTTACAAAAATAAACCACGAAAACTAATCTATTTAATTTGTTACATATCGTATGAATAAATAAATTATTACAACTATTTATAATAAAAACAACACAACAACATAAAAAACACAATAGTCATTGGCTAGTTTATGCACATCATACATATCAACATACATATTAAATAATCTTTTTTTCTAAGATAACGTTAAATGACAAAAGATGCATGCAACTTTTATCACATAAAAAATAAAAATTATAAATTTGTCATAGAAAATATGTATGAACTTGTTTTTATACAAAAACAAGTTATCCACATTCTCCAAAAACTAAGATTTCCAAAAATTAAAAAATCTAACCAAACTTGTAAGGTGGCTCTGACACCAATTGTTGGGTTTTTATTCAAAATTAGTTTCAAAAACATGATTTTAGGCAACGGAAGACTTGATAATTTGAATAACATAAAACAAGTTTATACCCATCAAGGAATATCTTGCAAGTTATAGAAATATTAAATCGCCAACCAAAGACGAGATGAAGAAATAACAACATTTGTAGTTCTCTGTGTCCTCTTGGGAGGCTTGGAAGTTGATGAAGAAGGATGAACTTAAAAGACACCAACAATGACTCAACTTGATGTAGATGCTAATCCAAAACTCTTAACTCTTAAGCTTGAAGTTCATAACAAAAGTATTAACCTCAAGATAGTAAAAAATGAACGTAATATCTTCATAAGATGAACAAAAAGAGAGAGAGTGCATGCCTATATGCAACTTACAGTTTTCACTAATGAAAACAAGAACAAAAAAAACTAGCAACTTATTCAACCAAAAGCAAGGTCTTTACCTATTGATCCTTGTACTTAAAGACACAAAGTCCCTAGCAACAGAAGTGTAACATCCGGATTCCCAGGTATTTTATGATTTTATTTATTTTGAGTTAAAGAGAGGGACTCGACGAGTCGACGCCTAGACTCGTCGAGTAGGATCCCGATTTTGCTAACTGGATTAATGAAGGGACTCGACGAGTCGGCGAGGCGACTCGACGAGTCCGTGCTCGCACCAGAAACTCTAAATCTTTGGGCATGTGCCCTATTTAAGGGTCCTTATAGCCCTCATTTGCACCAACCAGTCTAGAGAGAGAAACCCTAGAGAGCTTGAGCGAGTTATGTGAGAGAGAAAGCCATTTTAATCCTTTTTGGTGTTGGTTTGCAAAGATAAAGGTGTTTCTAGCTAGAGGAGGTCAAGAGGGTTGCTAATCCATGGTTTCCAAGTTTAGATCTTCAGTGTTGAGGTAGCAAATCAATCCTTTCTCCGGTTTGTTTAAGATCCTTGAATTTTAGGGTTTTCTATACCCTTTATTGGCTTGAATTGTTGAGTATGTTGTCCCTTTGAGTGTTAGACTCTGGATCTGGACCTTTAGGGGTCCAGAGGGCCTTATCCATTCTGCTTTATGTTGGTTCATGGAGGAAATGAGACTATGTTGCCATTTTAGAAGCCATTTCACCCAGGAAAGCCTTGTGTGCGTTGCATGAATGTCAAGACTGGACCTTTACGTGATTATTTTGTATGGGAAAGGCGGATCTATAGGTTAGAGAAGCAGATTTGACCTCAGAAGGTCATTTGAGTGTGATCATGGAAGCAACTCACCGAGTCCATAAGTGGACTCGACGAGTCGATTCGGGGTTGCCCCGCGATTCATGACAGGAGTAACCCATTGAGTGAAGGGATGACTCGATGTGCCAAGTGAGACTAGAAGGATTCTGAGGACCCGCATGGACTCGCCGAGTTGCCCATGTGCACTCGATGATTCGGATCAAAGTTTGACCATTGACTTCAGTTGACCTAAGGGTTTTGGTCAAGCTGATTCAAGAGAGTTCAGGGAGGGGTAGAATGACCTTCTACCTAATCTTTAGAGATGAGACTATGAGTGGGTATTGATCAGGAATGTTATTTAGAGGATAGGAGGAGGCTAGGTCGGGACATCGAGCACGAGAGTTTATCCGACTTCATTCGAGGTGAGTCTTCTCACTATACATTACCTAGAGTGGTATCTATGTGTAGACCGGATGGTCTTGTGTGCTATGTGTATGTATAAGATTATGTGCATTGTGATATATGTATGCTATGTGTTGTATAGACCAGACCGGAGGGTCCAACGATATAGACCGGACCGAAGGGTCCAACGATACAGACCGGACTGAAGGGTCCAACGAGCTATGACCGGACCAAAGGGTCCAACGAGCTATGGGACTGGAGGGTCCTACTGAGACACATCGACCGGAGGGTCGTACTGTAGCCTCGAGTGGCGTATGTGTTGTATGTGCTATGTTGGGGAACTCACTAAGCATTTATGCTTACCATATTGTGTGTTATGTGTTTCAAGTACCAGTGAGGATCGTAGGAAGGCACCGGCATGATCTGTACACACTTATGGAGTTTTATGTACTGTGATCTTGGGATATGTTCTATTGACATGTGATACATTGGATTTTGATGATTTGTGAATGAAATGATATTTTTAAAAGTGAAAAATTGTTTGGAAAATTTACGTTGTTACAAAAAGTCTATAAAAGCAAGACCGTGACTTTGTGAATAAATTAATACAAGCATGTTTTTCACTAGCTTTCTTGTCCCTCCATAAATTTTCGGATTTTAAGATATAAAAAGAAATCATGAGCTTTATAGTTTATAAACCAAGTTTATAAAATATAAACTTTAATTTTTTGGTAAAAGATAAAAAGAATTTATCTGGTCCAAAATGTTGTGCATTACTTATTGATTCATACCATATGAATTATGTAATGTTACTCGCTACTGAAAATTATTATTTCCAAGAAATAAATAATTTCCAATTAATTATAAGAGCTTATGAATATTTATTAAAATCAATTGCTAATAAACAATCAATTATATCAAGTTTTTGTAAGTGTGACCTATTAGTATCATATGTTAATTAGCAATATCAGTTTAATATGATTCTTAAGCATACTAGATCTTTCAAGAAAGACCCTTAAGCATCCATGTGGTGTCTTCTATTGTGGAAATTCTTAAAGAAGCTCAAATTTAAGCAATCAAATATGAAAACAAAAATGAGAAAATTTTAGTAAAGTCTGTTGTGTTTGAAAAGAATGGCGAAGGATTGAACACCTACCTTGGACGTATATGGGTTCCAAAGTTTGGTGACACTAGAAAAATGTTACTTTATGAAGCCCATTAGTCCAAGTATTTAGTACACCTGGGTAGTACCAAGATGTTCTTGGATTTGAAGACTATATATTGGTGGCCACAGTGAAAATAAATATTGCAAAACTATAACATCCCAAAAATCATAGTAAAAAATTTCATTTTTAAAACCCTTTAATCAACCATAAACCATATGAAAACATTGTTTTCTAGAACATAGTCAAAATCAGAATATCCCAAAATCATCAATTAACAAAATATCCAAGGATGATGTGCATAATCACGCCTTTGTCTTGCCTCAATCCTCTGATGTACCTGAAACCATAAAATCAAACTGCAAGCCAAATTTTAGTGAGTTTCCCCCAAAATAAACCCAACAACAACTACATATAATACACACAAATAAGACCTACAACACAAGGTTGGACCACCACCGAGCCTACATCATAAATTTGGACTGCTCTTGAGCCTACAACATAAGCTGGATCACTCCTTTTGGCCTATATTATCAACTGGATCGCCCGGGTATCTTGGCCTTCAACACAAAGCAGGAGCGCCTCAAACCACCCACAATATTACGACATATGAAACAGAAAACATTTAACCAACAAGTACATGTAATTATACAGATATACTAATCTAATAGAAGACAACATAATGGGCCGACATTGGTGCCTTTGACCCATGAATACAATGAGGAAAACTCACCTTAAAGTCTAGAAGATAGTTAAACTGATCACTGCTCCAAATACCGACTCTACAAGTCACCTAAACATCAAACATGGACCACGCCTCAATCTACTACTCAAATTATCCTGTTTGACCTAAAGTCAAACGTGATCAAAGTCAACGGTCAAAACTCAAAGGTCAACATTAGCTAGCTTATGCCATGCGTAACAGCTCTACGCCCTATGTAGAGCATCAAGTGGCTTTTACGGAACAAAATAAGGCTACGCCCTGCGTAGCCATAATTATGTCATCCATACTTACGTTGATAAGAACTTTTCTCATTAATTTCTTAATACATCAGATTATACCACCAAGCTTCGGGATCTAAGCTAAATCAATATCTTAATGTTTAAAGTCTCTGACTTAATCCATTCTCATGCATCTTAAGGACACCAAACAAAACCCTGGGTCCAAAAAGCCATCCATTGTCCAAAAACTCATGCATGGGGAAATGAAAATGACCAAGCTCTCATTTTTATTACCTAACAACTCCAAAATCGATTGGAAATGATAACCTAATGGCCAAGGGTAGCTTATACCCATAAGAACAAACTTTATGGGGACAAAACATGGGAATTCTTAAGCGTAAACTAGATCTATCATAAGACTCATAAAGGTTGAGACTTTATAGCTCTTGGAGATATTTGAGGGATAAGAATTTCCAGATCGAGGCTGATTCCAGCTTCTAAGCAACTTAACCACCTTCTTCCTTCTTCAAAGCACACAAAAACACTCTTGAAGTTCACAATGCACCAAAAATGGACTGAGAGTTTCAAAGGAAATGTTTGGGGAACGGAGGATGTTAATGGAAAGGACTCATGAGATTTAGAGACCTTAAATAGGGATAAAAACCCCAAAATTAGGGTTTGGTCTCTAGGCAAGTGCGCGTTACATTCCAAGATCTACGCCCTGCATAAACTCACACCCAATATCAAAACTTAAAAGAATAATGGAAGGACTTTATCTTCAAGTATAGGGTGTTACAAAAATACATCAACAATTGTTTGACGTGTTTTTTAGTCAAAACTGGACATTAGAGAAAATATGGAGACTTGGAACCATTATATGTTCCAGAATGGAAGTGGGATAAAATCACCATGGATTTGCGAAAAAATTACCAGGGACCAAAATAAGACATAATATGATATGGGTGATACCGTGATAGTGGACTGGTTGACCAAGAGCACACTGTTTCTTACAGAAAAAAAAAATCATGGCCAATTCAGAAATTTACGAAGCTATATATGAAGGAGGTGGTACGAAGTCATGGTGTCCCTCTCTCCATTGTTTCAGTCTAGGATAGTCATTTCACATCTCATTTTTGGAGAAGCTTGCAAGATGAATTAGGGGACGAGATTGTATTTTAGTACCGCTTACCACTCACAAAATGACAGACAAAGTGAGAGAACCATTCAAACTTTAGAATACATGTTGAAGGCGTATGTTTTGGAATTAACTAGTAGTTGGTACAAGCACCTTCCCTTGATAGAATTATCATAAAATAATAGTTATCGTTCAACTTTTAAAATGGATCTATATGTGGCTATGTATGGAAGAAAGTGTAGATCTCATTCAAGTTGGTTACAAGCATGAAAGAAAGTGTTTTCGTGGGGCCAAATTTAATTCAAGAAACTATAGACAAAGTCAAAATTACTCGTGAAAGAATGTTAGTGATTCAAAATCGACAAAAAGTTACGTAAATATTGAGAATCGGGCGATGCATTTTGAAGTGGAGGATCAATTTGTACTTAAAGTATCCCCTTGGAGAGGTGTAATACATTTTGTGAAGAGAGGAAAATTGAATCCTCGATATATTGGACCCTTGAATATGTTGAAGCATGTGGAAAAGAAAGCTTATTGATTTGAGTTTCCAAAATAATTAGAGGGCATTCATAATGTGTTCCATATATGCTATTTTAGAAAATGGTTTTGTGATAAAGTAGAGTTATTTCCCCTTGAAGAAATTCGTATAGATGAAAATAAAGGACTAATTGAAGAACCGGAAGCAATCATGGCTAAAGAGACCAAGAAAATGAGAAAAAAATGATTGAGTTGGTACTTGTGAAATGGAAGCACTCCCCAGGATCAAACCTTACCTGGGAGACTGAGATGGAGATGAAAATATGTTATCTGCACCTTTTTTAGGACATCACAATTTCGGGGACGAAATCACCTTAAGGGGGAGGTAATTGTAACATCTCGAAATCTAGGCTTAAGTTTTTCTTTCTAAAAAAACTAATAATAATAAAATAAAATAACATAAAATAAAAAAATGAATAATTAATTTAGAAGTAGGGTAAAACGTTTTAGAGATCAAGAATAAAACTTTTGCAATAATTAGGAAATACGGACTAAATGTGTCAAATTCTCCAAAATATGGTTTGACTTGACTTTGAAGCATTTTGACTACACAGGATTAGTTTTCTCATGTTTTGAATGGATGAGGACATGGAATATACACGAGCAAAGTTACATTCCCACTTATTAGAACTTTGGGTCATAACTGTCAAAAACATAAAATTATGGGTTGGAAAGTGTAAAATTTAGAAATTAGAGGCTCACACTCTTCATTCTAGTAGATGGGATCACCTTGGAGGTTTGAAGTTTGTGGAGATATGGCGATTCAAGCATAGAAGGCCATACCATTCGATCTCGAGCTTTTCTAGTTCATTTGGAGCATATTGTGAAGCAATCTAGTAGTCTAAGGTATAGCTTCTTTCCCCCTTGGTTTGCGAACCCAAAATTCAATTGTTGTTTAGGCTTGAATCCAATTTTATCTCATTTTAGCATGAAAATCTTATCCATCTTTTGTCATTGTTGGAATATAATTTCCCTGCCCTTTTTCAACTAAAATGTTAATTATATATTCTTAGGAGGATTGATTTGAGTATTGGGAATGCTATTCCTTACTCAAAATGAGTTGACGCTCAGGTAACTCCCTAGACATTTCATTTTCTAACTTATTTTGGATATATGTTCAGATTGAGAGGCATGGTGCTTATGAAATAACATGGATTTTTGAGGACCCCGACTTTCGGGGAACTTGAACCTTTGTTATGATACCTAATGAACAACCTCGCTCCTTAAAACTTTTATTCAACTTTTGGGGACCATTGAAATTTTTTGCATCAATTTGAAACTTTTGAACTTAATAATGATTTTACAACTGAGCCCTAGCAATGGGTGTTTCTATTTTGTTCATATTCTTGGAGTTTGAGGAACTCCAAATCTTAATATTACATTCTTATAATCATGGACTTCCATTAAGTAAGAAAAAGGTTTTAGCTGAGAGTTATTGGTCCCATGTGTAAGTTTTGGTCATATTAACGACTTAATGGACTTAGGGTTGGAGATCTTTCCTTGGAGTGAAGTCCTAACGGATAAAGATGGAAACTTTTATCCATTAACTCATTGAGAAGGATTATATCTGAATTTTTGAGCCTTGATTTGTAAGGACTAAGCTCTTAATGAAGATTTGACGAAAACTATAAGGGACCATGATGTGGCTAAGGAATGACCACGATATGGTGAAGTTCAAAATCACAACTGTATTGTCATGGGATTCCCACAACCTGGTCAAGGAGAGCCCACAACATGGCAACGTCCTGAATGTTAACTGTTTTGTCTGAACATCCCCACGACATGGCCAAGAGGTATCCACGTTTTGGTGACTGTTGACTTGGTTGACAGTTGAATCTTGTTGACCATTGATAATTAACTTTTGACCAGTTTGAATTGGGGTCAAACTTGGAGGTTTATGATCGTTGATTGAGGATTTATCTCTTTGATGTTAGTTTGTTCGCTAGATTGAGCAATGCAATGTGTGAGAGTGTTGTTGTGCTTCTCCGGATCTTCAGTTTAGGTGAGTTTCTCACTATGTCATGTATCCCATTGTATATCCTTTGCATGGTAAGATAGAGGTACCATTAAAGTAAGAGTATGCTAGTTTACTAGGTTAACTCCTTGTTATGCACGCGCAATATAGGACACTTGGTATCATGGTATGCTAGACTGATAGAGTCTTGTTTGTGGATTAAATGATGTTGCTAGGTTTCATGATTGGGTAGGGTAATGATAGTATTGATTGTTCGTTGAATGTTTACCATAAAGGATTGTATGCAGTCAAGTTGGATAGCATAAGAACTCTTGGTCTAATGCCCGACTACATGGTTCCTGGTTGATTTATTTCTTTTGGGTGGATCATCTATTTGAATGTCTATCTGATTCCAACTATGTATGACTTTGGCATTGTATGGAAGACCATAATTTGGCCCCTGGAAATAGAACAGAAGACCAAGATGTAGCTCATAGCAGTGGGTTTGGGCTAAGCTTGTTTACTCCTTGGGTGGGGCCCGTTATGTATGATTAGGCAGGGCTCGTTATGTGAGTTGGTATGGGACCATGAACTCTTGGGTTGGGCCTATTAAGTATGTTATATGTATGCGAATAGGAGTTTTGGTTGGTCGATGCTAGAGTCGAGGATTGTATGTCAATGCATTATATCTATGGAGGAATATGTGGTATATATTGGGGAACTCACTACTTTATGCTTACAGTTATGGATTAAACATTTTGTAGGTCGTTCATGAGAAAAGCTCGGTGAGACTATACACACACATCAAGGATATTCATTTCCGCCGTTTTGTAAGTTTAACTATGATAATGTATGATTTTAAATCAATTAAATGTTATTCAATGGTTTTTGAGAAAAAAAAAGCTTTGACGGGTAATCTTTTTAAAAAATGAAAAAACTCTTTGTAATTTTCGAAACATTACAACACAATGAGTCAAGGACAGTGAACAGGAAGTCAGGAAGCACCAAAGCACGCTCTAAATTTTTTGATTTTTATTTTTCCGTTTTCACGACGCATCAATCTCGATTTCTCAGGTTTCGCTCTTGGGTAAAGTTCGATTTCCCCCTCTCAGTACACACACTTCTTTTTTTAGTTTAATTTGATGAACCTAAGTTTGTAATTTGTGGTGTTAAACTGTTAAATTGATGAATCTGAGTTTGCTTCCGATTTCATCTGTGTTGACCTACTTCTGTTTTTGATTTCTTGAGATGCTCCATTTCTGTTAGTAAGTGCTAAGTAGCTTTTGTTAACGTTGAATTTTAAAGGTGCATAACCCCTTTTTTAATTAATAGATTTTGAATGTGTGTGGTTACTATCTATTTTTAATTTCAGGTTAATTTTAGCTTCTGTTATGATGATCTATTTAGTGTTTACGATGAATATGAAATTACTTTGTTAATCTATTAATCTGAGATTGAGCTTAAATCCCAGTTTGATGTTAAATGTTTGATTTATGTTAACTGCTTAATTAAATCTGAGTATGATTCATTTGTCTTGAATTGAACCTTAATCTGACCACCCAGAAATATAGTGATGTATATTGATAGGTATATCAAGATAATATGGTTTTATATGGTGATTGAGATAAAAATAATATAACATCACCATATTTTTTTATTTGTTGAATTGAAACTTGATATTCATACTCACTACTATTTTTTGAAATGACACTTGATATCCATACACTCATTATCATTATGGTTGGATTTTCTTTTCCAAGGAGGCAAGCCATACAAACCAATTTTCTTTGAGAATCCACATACTATCTCTATTATGAGCGATGGTTGTAGAAACATTAACAATCATTGATTATTTTCTAGCTTTTTAAGTATACTAAATCATATTTTCATTAACTTTTTTTAATAAAATTTATTATTATGAATCTTTGATTATTAACCAACTTGAAGAATTTTTTAAAAACTTAATTAATTAATTTATTTTTTATTTTGAAATGTACACATATAGTCTTTCATTTAATTTGTTAGTTTCAAATATATATATATATATATATATATATATATATATATATATATATATATATATATATATATATATCATATTTTTCTTAAAAAAGCCTTGCTTGAAAATAACAATTTAATAAAATAAATATATTATAATATATGATAAACTCAGGGTCAGTCCAATCATAATTTTAACAGAAAACAAAAACATGAAAAATATCCCTTGAAAACCTTCCTATATTTTTTTCGAGATAAAAAATAGCAAAAAAGATTTGACAAAGTCACCTTAATTGAGAGTAAAACTCCATTGGCTGCTCCTCGTCGTCTATTTTATTCATTGTTTTAAATAAAAAAATAATTATATACTATACATGACAAATTTGAGTTTAGGGGCCCAAGTGAGGTCCGAAACGTTCGTCCAACTTGTCCTAGCCATTAATAATTAAAACCAATTGTCCTAATCTAATGTTCATATGACATATCAGCACAAAAATGAAAAAATAAATTCATTGTATATATTGTTAGAAAAAAAAAAGTATCATATAAACAAATTTATTATTCGATATTTGATATATAAATATAATAAATACATTTAATTCAATTTAAATTTAACATGAAAATTAAATATATTAAAAAATAAAATAATAAAAACGATTTTATGACTCAACAAAATCAATTAGATTATATAATTAACCAAAAAGTTGGTTTTATTCACAGACATATTTATTTAAAGTATCTTTATCACTCGGCGTTTGATTCATTTTTTAATAAAACAAACAACCTCTCAAACAAATATAAGTAGGTTGGTAATAAATTAGTAAAATCTACTCTAGGTTGATTGTAATCAAAATATTAATGTAACGCTGAAGTCGTGAAAATCATGTCCATGAGACAATGACAATGATATTTTTTAGCTTGATAGCGATTATACTATTCATTATTAAAAATAAAAAATTATAATTAATTTACAGAGAAATTCTCTTATTGATGATTTACAATCGAATATCAGTGCTCTCAAACCAAATTTGCTTGAATACCTTGATGATCAAGTCATGATAATCATCGGAATTCAATAGAAGATAGCATGCAAGAAGATCTTCCAAATCCTTTGAACTCTTCATGTTATTTTGCATTATCATCTCCACCATTGATTCTTTAAAATCCTTACCAGGATCCACCGATGTTTTAACCACCGCCATACTCTCCGACAAACTCCGACGGTAACCATTGCTTCTCCGGCCGCCGCCGTTTATTCCCTGTACCCTAACTCTGTTCCCCACTCTTGGCGAGTAACAGTTTCCTTTGACTTTCCCACCTGGAATTCTTCTAACCGGACTACGTGTTGTGTGTGTCGTCGGAGTCCCCATAACGTCCTCCTTCACAACCTTCATCGATAAACTCCGGCTTCCGCCGTCTATCATCCATTTACCCGACTCAAGTCCCTCTTTTTTCGTTGACTTCGTTATGATCGGCGGGAGGTCAACTTTCCCATATACTTCGTCGTACGATGAAGTCGTGTTACACGAACAACTGAGGGATTCACGAGACGAAACAGGTAGTTCAGGCGATAGGAATTCAATGTCAGAAGAGTTGGAAGCTGTCCAAATGGACTCCGGAGTGACCCGACAGTAGCACCTTCGGGGTAAAGTGTGTTCCTCGGAGACTGATTTCTGTTGAACTGGTTTCTTGTGGGTGGGAGGTCTTCTTTTCTTCGATGAGTTTCTTGGTGTTTCCGGTGACTGGGTTTTCGGTGGTGGTGAGTCTTCTGTTAAGTCTCTAGGGATGTAGTAGGATTTCCTCTGGTCGGCGACGAGATGATCTTTGGTGTGGGGATTGGAGGAAGATGATGATTGTTGTTTTTTGGTGATTTTGTTCTTGTGAAACCAAGAATTGTGTATGAAGTTGGAAAGTTTAAGCCTATAATTGGCCATGGGGAAATGAGTCGAAAGCTGAGGGGTGAAACAGATGGAAGCTTTTAGAACAATGGATTAATGGAGGACACCTGCGGGGTGAGTATTGAGGAAGATAAATAAATACAGATTATGGGGTGACGAGAGGTTGGGGGGACCAAGAAGGCCAAAAAGTCACGTACAAAACAAAAAAAATCTAGTAGGGCCGACAATGGCTGGTAAAGATGCGTAATTGGTAATGCTAAATTTTATATTAATTAAAGGTATTTTACTTTCATAATCAAAATACCAATAATAATTGAAATATGCCACTAGGGAGTTTTTAACTTGTCTACTGTTAAAAAATAATATATATATTAGAGCTGGTCAATTAAACAAGTGGATACATCTTATCCACTAAAGAGGTCATGCTGAATCGATCTAAAGATTCATCAGGTGGAAGAGTAAATCGTGAGTTATATATCAACAATATTTTTGAATGTGGCACACAACCCCTAACCTTTTGTTAAAAGTTACATACATCAACATGTTTGGGATTTGGAGTTTGATTGCTTTTGAACCTAATCACCCCTACTCCAACATAGCCATTGGGTCTCAATCCCAAAAGAACGGGAGAAAGTGAAGGGGGTGTCCGTTGAGGGGTCTAGAGGCATCGTTCACATTAGCTAATGATTCATGAGATCTTGGAACATAGATGTGAGGCTAGAGATTTCATGTCAAAGATTGGATCATATAATATTGAACTCGAGATGTTGAGTTGTAGAGATTTTTAGAGACTAGAGACCAAAGGGCTACAAATCTCTTTGGTGGCATGGTAATAAGGGCAATCCGTATGATTGTAATGAGTCCAGATTGCAGATGATTGGGTGAAGAAGACGGATTCAATAAACAATACTCAAGATGTGAATGTACCTTGCGAAATCTACCTAATCAAAATGAGGAAAAAGGATATGCAAGACAACTCAACAACATACAAGGATACATATACATTCTCCCTCACACTCTCACTGTATCCTCATAATACATTATCTCCATGTCCTAATTTAGACATCATTGAGTATTACCGATGACAACCTATTAATGCTCATCTCGTTTCTTGTATTGTCTTCAAGATCGATGTAACATCAATAGGAATTGGCTTTGAATACATACTTGGACTTGGTTTCTCATAATATATAGAGATCAATTGTGTATCTTGTATACACTAATATTCGAAATTAATAGAAAACATTCACAAATCATCTTTGGACATATCATGATTACCTGAATCCTACGACCCAAATTGAATCATTTGATATATATATATATATATATATATATATATATATATATATATATATATATATATATATATATATATATATATATATATATATATATATATATATATATATATATATTTCATTCGTATCATCAATTATGAGTTTGTCATGATTAACCCTAACACAACCGTTAGACTTTCTTTGTTGAGTCGATTTACCTATATATAATTTCAACAAAGTGCATGTTTATGTTAAATTAAATGTAAGAATCAAAACCACCGTCAATATGTCATATTGGTGATCATTTGAGATTTAGACACTCTAATAACTAATGATCTTATGTTCGAATCCTACAAACTTTAATCTTACAGTGACCTGCCGTTAAAGAAAAATGTTAGCATCATAGATGATGTTCTTTACTAATGTCATTCTACATTCATGTTATGTTGTAACTTTATATTATTATTTATTTTTGTTATATAATAATATGATAATGAATTAAATATTTAATCAAATTATATGAAAAACATGTGAAAGAAAGTTAGATAGAATGGTACAAATATTTTGAAGAAAAGTGGCGCAAAAGTAGCAAAAGTAGCAGGGCGTGGGATGAAGATTTGGATTTCGGAAAATATGAGTGTGTCGGTATCACATTTCAACCCGATGTCTCCTCTCCAATTCGGGTTGGTAACGGGTCCTTTTCTCTTTCACATTTTATTTATTTATTTATTTTGTGACGGTGTCTTCTCATATTCGACTCATTCAATGTAACGCTTGCTTGCTGCATAATAATAAAAGGACGGAATGAAACTTATCGAATGAAATTTATTAAGAAAATGAAATTTTGATATAAAATATCGATATCCACCATCATTGATACAATAAATGTATGTGACCAAAACGAAATATATTTGACAACCGTACTGATTATTGACTACTGCAACAAACAAGATTAAAACATTCATTACAAACACCAATCATCAAATATAGGATATGGCAATCTTATATAAAAGACAACCACACAATTTGAATCCTTATTTACCAAAAAGGTTGGGCAATAAAACGGTGTAAAATTAACCAATTAATTAGGAAAAGATCGCGGTTGCAAAAGACCGACAACAAGGGTAAAACCAGAAAATAACAATTTTCTTATGGGAAAATGACACATACCATCTATGAATCTTTTATGGTTTACCCATTTAATCCCTAAAATATTTTCATTGCTTTATGCGGGCATAAGATAGGAAGCAACTTGCTTTTTTAGTCACCATAACTTATTTTAGCATAACTTGCTTTTTTACGGTTTACCCAAACCGTTTATTGGTGTTCTAGATGTTCACATTCATCAAGCACCACTCAGACCATCAATGGAGGTGGACAAAATCTAGTCTTTAAAGAAACCATCAATTGTTTGGTTATGCTTTGATCCCTTTATCCGAAATCCTCATCAAAAACGGAAAATTGGAAAACGATTTCACTTTATCTTCCACCGATCTCTTCCACTCGCCTTCTGGCTTCGTTCACTTATCGTTATCATACATCGGAGCTTCATCAGACGTGATTGCCATCCCGATGCCACTTCCTGTGAAGGGAGCTGCCGCCAATTCAGAATTAACCAAGTTCGACAAAATCAAGTTCCTAGATCCTAAAATTGCAAATGAAAACCATATGATGGTGTCTGAGTATTTTGGTCTTAGTTTAGAGAGTTTGGTCTCATCTGATATTGAAAATCAATTTGATCCACCTGTTGAAACCCAACAAACCTAATTCACCCCCTTCTCATCTATTACTCACATTCGAAGCATCCAGTCATCAGATGAAGTCATTAGTCATCTTATGACTCTTCTAGAGACTCGAAATGTGCAAAACAGGAATACGATTCACCTTTAAAGGAAATATGATTCACCCTGTGGATTTGTGTAAGATCCAATTTCTAGGTAGTTAAAGAACAAAGGGAAAAAGATTTATAATTTATTATATACTTGGGTCAAGGGAAGTGGGACCATAAGAAAGGCTTATGTGGCAAGGGGTAATCGGTTTACCCCTTCAATTCTTGCAAAATGACCTAATAGACTCGACAAAAACAAATTTATGCCCCCATAAAACAACGAAAATACTTTAAGGATTAAATGCGTAACCCTAGAAAGTTCATAGGTCGTATGTGTCATTTTCCCTTTTCTTATTTTTGTATTTCATGGTTCATATTTTCACTTAATAAATTGATTCATCAACTTGAAATGTATTTTTACTAACTTATACGATAGTTGCAAAGGTGGTATACCTCATGTAGATGGATCAAATTATTAAGTGGAAATATCACTTAACATGTAAGTATTATAAGCGTGATAACAAAAAGGCAGGACAAAAAACATAATTACAGAAAGTTAAGTGGATTTTGAAGTCAAATAACTCATTTTACAACTAATTTATTATTTCTATTACCAAACCACGTAAAAAATAAATCAACTATGGAATAAAAAATCACTTTTTATTTGTGTTGAAAACGGTGTGGTTACCAAACATACAAATCAGCCACCAAGTAGTCAAGACAATATAGCTTCAACAACCATTTTGTTGGGCTCGAATTCATTGGGTTTTGAGGGGGCAAATTGGGTAAATGCATAAGGCTCAATTTTTTTAGGGCTCAAATTATATATATATATATATATATATATATATATATATATATATATATATATATATATATATATATATATATATATATATATATAAGTTGTAATAGCGATAAAGGACTTTTTCTGGCTTGTTTCGGGCATTTAATGATCATTTGAATCCTTGAGACCGGTCCTGTTTGGCCTTCCGAAGTGAGTCCATCCAAACTATCAACTTCATGATACTAGCACCTTTCGAAACCAACAAATCAATCTAATTGGAAATCGCATTTGTGACAACCCAAAATTTATTCTGTCATTTGCAACCCCTTTTCCGTTAATAAGCCTCGTTTTATTTAACTGTCCGTTAATTTTTCGACTGGTTAATTAAATTGGGACTTTTATAATGACTTGGTAAGGGTTGAAACAAATTAGAAACACCCACAAAATGCCCTTAAAAATGTTTAGTGTCAACCAAGTCAAAAATTTGACCGTTTAATCGGGTGCGACCAAAAAGCCCCGTTTAACGGCAGTATCAGGTAGATTTCCACTGAGCCCCAACTCTAACCCCTATATAAGGGAGAGTAAACTTTATTCCACCCTTTTTACTCTCTCTCTACAACTTATTTTCGAGCCAAAAATCGTCCGTTTCGAGCCCCAAACTAGTAGATAACTATCCTAACTTGTTGTATAGCTTATCTAACATGCAAATTCGAGTTTAAGACATAAAATAGGGACAAGATTATGTGTTTACGGCCCAAGAACACTTTTGGGCCGTGAACACCATTTAATGGGGGTTTTTAAGCCCCAAAACCCCTCCAAATTACCCCTAAGGCTTAGATATGACTTGTAGACTTATGGAATCGGACTTAGAACACCTTGAACTATAATTTTGGGGAGTCAACTTGAGTTTACTGCCCAAGAACTTGCTTGGGCCGTAAACTCCCCTTCATGGGGAGTAAACTCAATTTCTAGTGCTAGAAATGCCCTAAAACACCTCCTATGGCCTTGGAAAAATGTCTAGAAGCAAACCCATTGAAGTAAAGGCTTAAAACTTCAATAAAACCAAGGGGATAAGAGTTTATGGTCGTGAACTCCCATAGAATTGGTCCATGGGCCGTAAACTCCCATTAAGTGCCCAAATGATGCCTAAATTCCTTCATTTGACTTGGAAAATGCATAGAACTTTATTCCCTACCATTTAAGACCCTTATACATCAAAGGAATGAGTGTATAGGAGCTTACGGCCATAAACTCCTTGTTTAGGGCCGTAAACTCCTCAAATGGTCCCTTAAGAGCTTTAAACCCCTTCATATGCATTATATTTGGACCTAGCATAAATCTACAAGTGATATAAGGCCATTTAGCATCTTAGAACACTCCCACCATGAGTTTACGGCTGTAAACTCATGGGGACATGGTCTTAGGGCCGTGAACTCTATATAGAGTTTACTCTTGAAGAGTAAACTCCCTACCTAGGCCATACAAGCCCTTAAATGTTACCCGGGACACCCCAAGGTCTCAACCAAAGTGTTTTCCGCACTTTAGGATGCGTATATTTGTTTAATTAGTATTATATGTACTAATTGTATGCAAACATATGTTATCATATGTTAATAGGTCACTAAGTGTGTTCAAGTCTTTACTTGACACCGAGCACCCAACCGGCACCTTCGTCGGATCCACTTATGTCAGGTGAGTTCATACCCCTGAATGAACCTTTTAAATGTTTTTACATGTTTTTATGGGGGGAATACAAGTTAAACATGCCAGTTATCATATCAATCACATGTGATTGATAACCCGCATGCACAAGGATTTACTACACTGTTAACTTTTTACTGAGAATGACACTGAAAATGGTTTTCTAAAACATCGTTACTTGCTCAGCTTTTACTTATAATGTTTTATCAAAGTTTCGTTTAAAAACTTGTTTATGAAAGATTCCCAAAGGATTTCTATAGGTTTTCAAACTTATTTTACAAAAGAATACCAAGTTGTGATTTTCTTAAGTATAAAGGTTTTTCCTAAAGTTTTTCATCAAAGATTTCTCCCATGTTTTTATACTCCTACTTGGCTAAGATACCACTGCTTCACTTCTACTTAGTTTAAACTCCTACTTGATAACATTTTCACTTCGTGACACGCTTATACTTGTTATCACTTATACTTCACTTATACTTGTAACGCTTTTACTTCGTAATACACTCCTACTTATTTACGCTTATACTTCACGATACGCTTATACTTCACAATTCGCTTATACTTCACTATTCGCTTATGCTTCATGATTCGCTTATGCTTCATGATTCGCTTATACTTCACGATACGCTTCCACCTGTTAAACACTTAAACATAGTTAGATGTATGCCTGTGCTTGTATAGATGCATATAAATAATGTTCGAAGGACTTAGGAAGGCTTGTTCGCCCTATTTCCTTTTCTTCGTTGAGATGTGGTCTGGTGGGATCGGATGTCCGTTCGAAGGTCATTTGATCATTATTTATATATTATGTATACAAACATACTCATATAGGTTTACATTAGTCAGTTTAGTTGTGAGTCTCTATCATTAGTCCAGTATTTTACAGCATATCTCACTACACGAGATACATTTCAGTACACGGCCTGCTCCGTTATCAAGTTGGTAACCAGAGTCTCTTGTAGCGAGAGCGGACATTGTGTATATAGATCTATACGGGATTGACACCCCCACACCCTGACTGCTAGCTACAGTCCATGGCCTACCAAGCCAAGGGGTGACAAATGTCATATTCATACCGACGTTTGTAGGGCGTCATGTTCTCTAGTGTCTATCAGTATGGTTACGAGTATCTCGGGTTACCTTATAATTCATGGCTTTAAGGTAACGGGTTTTATACACTGTATTCACTGTGTTCACTATACTCACTGTATTCACTGTATTCACTGTTTTAGACTGTGCTAGCTGTATCTTTCATTTGATACTGTCTAGGGTCTTTATTCACTGTTTTAGACCATGCTAGCTGTATCTTTCATTTGATATTGTCTAGGGTCTGTATTCACTGTTTTAGACCGTGCTAGCTATATCTTTCATTTGATACTGTCTAGGGCCTGTATTCACTATTTTAGACCTTACTAGATGTATCTTTCATTTGATACCGTCTGGGGTCTGTGTCTCTTTTGTTAGACTGAGCCAGGCGTGTCGTTCAGTCGATACTCTCCTGGAGTCTATGATTCTTTTTGCCTTAGTCAGCAGTCCTCACTGCTGAGGCATATGTTATTTTCTCTGACATTCTCCTACTTTCTTTAAAATCAAATCCCGTATTTTGATAATGATAGTGTTAAGGGAAAAACTACTTTTACAACATAACTCCGTCCAGTCTTGGTAGAAGACTGCTTTTAATAAAGAAAATATAGGATTTTCTGGAAAGGACTCTAATACGCCGTTGATTTTAAACTACCACTTACATAAAGTTATTTGAATAAAATGACACTAAAGACTTATGAACTCACCAACATTTGTAAAAATGCTGATACTCGCTTTTCAAATAACTTGTATTCTCAGGTCAGCTATAGACAGGTACATCTCAGGCGCTTTTGGTGAAGACCGTTTAGTACCAAGCTGCATCTATATTATTACTTGTATTACTTTGATGTTTCTATGTAATGTAAACCATGTAAAACTATTACTATTAATGCAATGGTTGTTGTACTTTGATTACTATACTGCATATGTTGTGATACTTGACATGACGTCATCCACCCCAGAACGTTTCCGCCGTTCCGGTTTTGGGGTGTGACAGCATTCCAAGTTCTAGCTCTGATTTCACATTCCACGAAAAAAATGATCCAACGTTTCTCTATGCATGCAACACAAGGGATAAAACACGGAAGGCACAACATCGCTTTAGAAACCAAATTAAGTTTATTAGGCAGCCAATTTAACAACAACAATAACTGCTAAGAAAATATATATTCATTTTCCTAGGTACCAAAGAACACCATCTAGTGACCCCATTTCCTACATAAAGAAAGAAGTCATTAATGTGTTTTCTAGTAGCATTTACTGTGAATTTACCTTTATCATCCAAGTCCAAAATTAACGATCCCTTTGAGAAGTCATGTGAAATTCGGAAAACAAAGCTCTTAACTCATCTAATTGACTAGATTACACACAACCTCTCACCTCCTAACGTAAATTCCAACCCCACAATTATTAGCCCACCGATTATCTATAAAAACAAGTACCATCTCTATCAAGATAGAAAATTCTAGGAAATATATATTTAAAATGATTGTGTCCCACCCATGTATCGTCCCACAACATCGCATACTCCCCGTTTCCAACTTTTTAACATAAATTGGAATGAAGAATAACACCTTTTTTGATGACACTTGTTCATCAAGGTCACAATCCTTAGCCATACATAATAGCCTTAGGTTCAATCCCCCCCTCACACATACACAAGTACACCCGCTTTCTCTTCATAGACAACATCTATCACCTTAACCCACATAGATTTTTATTCTATCATGAACCGCTACTACCATTTTTTTAAGTAGAGCATAATTAAATCCCTCAATCTGCCAATTCCAATCCCATATTTATCTTTTGAAGAAATAACTAATCCCATTTTACCCAAATAACTTTTCAATCACCACCTTCTCCACCTTAGAAATTTTTTGATATAAACGACTCTAAAGTGTGTTCGACTTGAACTAGCATAAAAATAGGCACATTAAATAAATTCCAAGCGAACCCAACATTTACATAACAAGCATAAAACACCCTTCAATGGAATCCATATTAGTCCTAATTTCGAAAAAAAAAATCTTAAACCAATCAACAATTTGTTACACCTTACAGACCATGCCTTATTATCCCATATGAATCCCTAAATAAATAAAAGAGATTTTCTCAGCATGTAGCCTATAACATCCATAAACAAGCTCACCTATTCAGACAACGCCCCTACCTTATATAAATTGGACTTGTGAATATCTTTCATCCTAAAACCAAACATGTTGGAGTGCAAAGTTCTCCTTTAATGTGATGTTGGCTTACCCTCTTACGGATGAGTAATTTGTTGAGCTTTTCCTATAAATAGGAAGTTAGATGTTCCCATTTATGTAACAACATGAGAGACTACTCTAGTGGGAAAAATATTGCAAGACCCACTTTGTAATAACTTTGTAGACTAATGAGAGATTAAATCATTTTATTTACTTCTTATGTTCTTGATATTGGTTGATTCACATAACCATTACATTTCTGCATTTGTCATCAATCTTAGGATCTTAGATGTGGTATCAGAGCGGGTGCTTGAAGTTTTCAAGAAATTGATCCATGATGATATTTTTAATTTGGTGAATCATTAATCAAACTTCATCGTTTTAAGTTTTCTTCCTTTGAGAGAGTTTTTGGTTCTAGGAATCGAATTAATTCTTTGATGTTGATTAAAATTTGATTTTCTCTCTCTTAAATTCATGTGATTTTTTGCTTTCTCTCTCTAGAATTTCATTCGAAATTATTTTATCTCTCTAAGAATCTCATTTGAAATCATTTTCTCTCTCTATAAATATTCAAGTTCTTGTGACCTTTTTGTTATTTGATCAAATATGGTGTGTTTGGATTATGATTATTGGATCATGATGATTGAAGATGTCAAGTACAAAGTCAATGAAGAACAATATTATGGGTTATTTTTCAAAGAAGGATTGATTACTTGGAATACTTTGATTTCTTATGGGAACAAGAAAGGTGATTCTGGAAAATTGATATTTCAACCTCTTTGTAAGATCAAAAATCTGATTGAAATAACAATGAACATGATAACTTGCGCTAGAAATAAAAAGGAAGGAAGAGAAATAGTATTTTTCATTAAGAAATATGTTTCTATGATTGAAGATCCAAGTGATCTTCATGCTCTTGAATTTGTTGAAGATGTTCCTAAAGTTCGTAAAGATGTTCTTGAAGAAGTTCATCATGTTCATGAGGTTCATGACAAGGAGATTCAAAGCAATTATCATTAAGTGGTAAAAGTTTTTTGTTCGATTGGAGTTCAAATCGATGATTATTTGTATTCTTGTGACTCATTTGAAGGAATGGTGCCTTATAGAAAACCTTCAATCCAAGGTGTTCAAATGTATCAAACTCCAAAAGAAATTATTCAAAGTTGCCAATTTCAAGATGAGAAGAATGAGGTTATATTTAGATTCAAATCTTCAATATCCAAAAGATGAAGATGAAGAAGCAGAACAAGGATATCAGAGCCAAGAAAATTTGGTTACCCAAGCAAAATTCATCAAATGTTGGTTTGATGTCGAAATATGTGATGACAATTTGGGTTCCTAAGCACAAATCATCAAATGTTGCTATGGTATCAAATTCTAAAGCCAAAATTATTGAAGATTCTCAAATTCAACATGATGATGATGGTAGATCTTGGAGGAATGAGAAGAAGCTTCATGGGTGGTATAATGTGCAATTTGGAAATTTCTTAGTTCCAACCAAAGAACCTAGAAGTTCATATCATTCTCAAGGATATGATGTTGGATCTTCCATGTCAATTCGTGTATTTCAAATAGGAAAACGATTTTTAAGGAGGTTTCTCAAATTCTCAATCTCAAATGCATTCCAAAAAGGAATTGTTGATAAATGATGGCTAAAGATTCGATGATGAATAATTGAGATTTGCTCAAAACTTCATCCTATTTTGATCCAAAAACCATTAGCCGGTTACGGTTCATCGTACCAGATTAAAGCCCAAATTCATTCTACGTTGCTTTAGTCAACGTTTTCTTCCTTTCTTCATATTTTCATATTCTGATTCAAATTCGTTGGTCAAAGTTAATTCAAAATTGAAAGTGATCGAATGTGTATGTAGTTCCGCATCTAATTTTGTGTTGCAATTGGGGAACGAATATGATTTTAGTGTTTGCTGATTATTGAAATTGAAGAGTTTAAAGGTTGTGAGAACAAAAAAAAAAGGAATGCACAAACAAGTTTTGAAAACTCAAACCTTGAGTTAGGTGTTGTTTGTTTTTCTGAAGAAAAAATTCATGAAGTCTGCGGACCACCTCTGCAACCCTCTGCAGTAGAAGAGTGGACCAAACAGCTGTAGACTGTAAAAAGAAGCGTGTTTCTTTTTTTAACATCTGTATGCTGCTGTAGATATTAAAAAAATTAAAATAAACTGATTTTATAAACCAAAAATAGTTTTTAATACCGAAAATTTAATAATGTATGACATTTTAGCAAGAGATATTTCAAAAAACAAATAATGATATTTCAACATAAAATAAAGATATTTTATCAAAAAATAATGATATTTCATCAAGAAATTATCATTATTCAATATAAAAAAAAAGCGAAAAAAAACGACAAGAATAAACACACACACACACACACACACACATATATATATATATATATATATATATATATATATATATATATATATATATATATATATATATATATATATATAATAAAATTTCAACAACATAT
This sequence comes from Lactuca sativa, assembly GCF_002870075.4. NCBI lineage: Eukaryota > Viridiplantae > Streptophyta > Magnoliopsida > Asterales > Asteraceae > Lactuca > Lactuca sativa. The sequence goes on along the minus strand of NC_056627.2, from coordinate 313,687,686 downwards.
AATCAAGATTTCAGCAAGAAAAAAGAAGAAGAATAGGTTGGAAGAGGCAATACAAGTGCTGCACCAAACAGAACACGTGCAAAGGTTTTTAATTCTGAAGACTCCTAAAAAACAAACAACTGTGAGACTAAAAGTGTTGTGCGTGTGTTGCATTGCGCAAGAATAAGAGGTCTGAAGAGTTTTTTTTAACAAAAAACAAACAACACCTTAATCTTTAAGATCAATGTATGCTTCTAATTAGTTGGTCCAGTCAAGTTTGGTAAACCAGTTGAGACTTGAAAATTATATTCAACAAAGTATTTAATATGAAAAATGAAGTAAGTTTGAGTATAATCAAAGTAAATACAATTTAGAACAAGAGGAATGAAAGTGAAAGAAGTTGACTTGCAACAAAGTTTGAATTGATGTGAAGAGAATATCAATTTCTTGTATTCTTGGTTATTAATTCATGAAACATTCACTTCTTAAATAGAAAATGAGGAACATGGTACAAACCGAAGTACAATCTAAGGACTAGTTAATACAATGAGTTTGACAAATCTGACAATTAAAAGATTTGCCGAAAAAGTCCTAAGAACTGTTACATCAATAAAAGACAAAAAGCATTAAATGCTTGTACAAACTCTAACTTCGGACACACTTCATCTCAGATCAAAATGAGCTTCGGATCTACTTCACATCTCAGAATAGAGTTGACTTTGGATTTGCTTTGGGTTGCTAGAGGTTCAGTTCTTATGCATTAATAATCTCCCATAAGTGAACTTAGTAATTTGTCAACTCAGTTGGCATCTTTAGATATGAAAAGGTAAGCACTGTCGAGCCAGCTTCGGACTCCCAAATACCATTTAAGGGGATCAATGAATTTTTTCTTCACTAGCTCAGGAGCATCACTTTTGCAGCATTGGCGATGAACTTATGCAAAATGTTTGAAGGAACGAGATGTTTATCAAGAAATCAGAAAAATTGTTTTATGTTGGTCTTCTTCTTCTTCAGATAGACGTATCCAAGCTCAGGTTCTTTAATTGGACCTTCTGCCAAGATTTGAGCTTCAGGCACTTCATAAATTATTTTTTCCAGCACATTTTTGCTCTAAACAAGTGCGCGAAGTCGACTTCAGACCTACAAAATTTGACTACATAGTCCTTCAGGAAGTTCATGGCAGCACTGCATACTCCCATGCTCGAGTGATTGGATTGGCGATCTTAGAAGTGAGTCGCAAAGGTGAGAATGTCATTGTGGTTGATCAATAGAAAGTCGGCATCCGAGATTGTGATTGTAGCTTCCTAGTTCCGAGAGATGTAGTATCTATACAACATGCAATTAAGTTCAAATTTGCTCTGAACCTTGTTCCTTAAACCAACAATCTTTGTGATCCACTTCCGAGACCACACTTCTTTCTGAGGATGTGCGCTAACGTAATAGACTGTTCTCATTGTCTCTCGCCTAGTCTTGATGATAGTTTGTGGATCATCACTCGGATGAAGAGGAGTGAATTTGATGTAGTATTTTCCATGTGGAGAGATTGGAAGATTGATTTGGTCGGAGTCTTGAGTGGGAAGATCAAAGTACATGAAAGGAACAATATCGAGATCATGAATGATCCTTTCTTGGAAGAGGGGGGATATAAGCAGCAACGGATTCAGATTATCTATCAAAGCTTGAATCCTGACGCATTCTTCCAGTGCTTGATCTATTTGCTCTTGGGACCAGCCTTCGGACTTTCTAAAGGTCCTTTTAGGTTTGTTGGGTTCGGAAGTGTTTATGTCATCAATGACTTATTGTATTGTTTCTAAAATAATGAACTCATGAGGAGGCGTGATCAGGGGCTCTTCTGGGAGATCATCCAGTTTCTGAGTAGGAGAACCTTCATCGATCAGGACGATTCTCGTAGATGGATTTGGAGGCAGATTTGATTATGTACCTCGGAAGGCATCAACAGTGAGCTCTGTCCTGGTCTTTTCCATTTTACAACTTCTTTAAAGCACATCTTCCAGGGATGATGTCCAAGAAACAACAGACCATATCCTTCTTTCTTCATCCGAAAGAACCTTTGATGGATATTCCCTAGGAGCTTGATGTCTTACAACGACATTCTTGATTTAATCGGCATCATCATCATCATCATCATCTTCTTCTTCTTCTTCTTCTTCTTCTTCTTCTTCTTCTTCATCTTTTGCAGGAGGGTCCATGGATTCAACCTGGATCAAATCTTCATCATCGGATTCATCTCGAAGAGTGAATTCCGAGGTAGGTTTCTATTGGATTATATGACCCCTGCGACTAGGTCCTTCTACCCCTCTTGCATCGGATGGCCCAACATTTGAGGCAAGTCTAGCAGTTGCTTGAACTTCAAATAATTTTTCGACTACTATCTGAAAACTCATGTTGATTTTTTAGTGAGAGCATCATATGATTTAGTAGTGGGCGCTTGGGCTTTGAGGTGATCGAATAGAGAGCCCAAGATGGAGAGCATTTCATCAAACTTATTGTTCGGAGCATCGACAATATTCCAAAAAGCTCGGAGCAGTTTGGTCAGGACATGTTGCAACATTATCAAGTTGAGTTCATCCTTCTTCTTAATCTCTATCTCCAACCGTTGGATATGTTTTTCATGACGCACATGAGTTTTTGTGATTAAACCATTGGTGGTGTTGATCATGTCATCATGGATTTTGAGCATCATAGTGGTGGTGGAAATGTAGTGATCAAGACTGTCATTATACTTTTGTTCAACTTCCTCCAAAGTATGCTTGAATCTGAGAGACAAGTGTTGATCAAGTTGATTCGCTCTTTCAACTTCCGAGGGGCCAAATTCTTTAATCTCAGAAATAGATTTAAGAATAACATCAAGTTGTAGTCGAGGCTGGTGACATTCTGATCAGTATTTGAGTCAATTTGAGCCACAATTTTATCAAGAGAATTGACCTTGGAGACAACACTTGCCACATTGTCTAGGACTTCCTGGAGGGAAAACAAGTCGGCGACGTTTTCATCCGAGTATCTGGTATCCAAGGTGGAACTCTCAGACTTATCATCATTCTCATCACCACCTTTTTCTTTGTGTGGTTCGGAAGGAGAGGGTTTTGTCTTAGTTTGATTGCCTTGAGGGGGGGGGGGGTTGTTTCTATTTCATTTCCTTGAGTGTCTTGAACTTCGTCATCTATTTGGATCTCTTCTTCTTCTTTTTCTTATGAGGATGAGGAAAGGACAATGCCATAAACTGGCTTAGAAGAAGATGGTTTCTGCAAAGACTTGTAAGATGAAAAGATGGGAAGAGCACCAACAGAAGCACTATCGTTATCAAACACGAATTCTGTTAAATGTTCTTCATCAGAAGGAGGCTGGAAGGCTTCAACATGTGGAGATTTCAGAATCATCCGAAATGATTGTTGTATCATGAGCTTCTCCTATAGCTGCAGTCAGGTCTTGTTTGGAAGAGACAAACTATTGATCTGTTTCTTCACCTGTTGGAGTGGTGAATGGCAGATTGCTTTGGATGGCCCTTTGACGCATGGAGATAAGAGTGCACTCCACTTGATCTCTTGTCAGCTCCGGATGACGAGTATTTTCCCGATCAACAAAATCATTCAATTATTTGCCAGTAGTACCTGCTCCTCCTTTACCTGAACCAGGTATCAAACCAGTTGGGGCTCTTGAAGTCGGAAGGAAAACTCCAGCTTCCGAAAGCTTAGAATTCGAGGCAGGGACCCCAAATTGTGCGTCTATAGAAGAAATAGGGATGTCCGAATAGACACATGGGTTTGTTCCAGGGGCTTCAAGGAACTTTGTTCAACACCTGCACCATATTTTTGGGAAGATGGTGTAGGATTATGTGCAGACTCCCTGTGAGTGTGTGCCTGTGTTTTTGAAACTTTGAAGGATACTTCGGAAGAATAGACGGGTGGGGTTATTGGATGTCCAGAGTCAGAAGAAATGTTAATGTATGATTCCTTTTGAGAGGAACCACTAACTTTGGTTCTCTTTTTGGCTGGAGCTTTGGTGGGTGATGTTTTTCGTTTTGCCATCTTTTTCGTACGGCCATCAGCGAAGACTGGTTTGTTCATATCCGAGGGATGTTGTTCATCCGGGAGCGGGGCAGATTGTGTTGGGTTATACACAATCGAGGTCTCTAAATGATGTTTGAGAAAAAATCGGATGGAAGTGTTGCCAACATGTGTTGTGGTAAACGAAGAATAGGTCCGAAAGAAGTCTGGTTTGGAAGCCCATAAGTTTTAATGGCCTTGAAAGAAAGATATACCTCTTTAGGTTCGGTGGTGATGGGGATGGCTTCTCTTCTTTCCCTGTAAAGTTGTTGGAGGGTTGGAGTGTAGAATCTCAGACTCGATATTTCATTCGGCTTCCTCTTGATTGCAAACTTCCGAAAGTCTTGCCATAGAACCTCAGTCAAGTCAACAACACTGCTTTTCCCCGAGTAGATGCTATACACAACATATAGTCAATCGTTGCTCATGGTGTTAGTTCCACCATGTTTCCTTGATAATCCTTGAAGGATCAAAATGCATCAACACAGTCCAAAGTCTGGGAACCGCCGAATTCTTGAACTTTTTGGCTTTGAACTTCCCGATATACCCGATTTTATTCAGAATGGTTTGAAACTCTTTAGAAGAGGATTCGTAAACTTGAAAACCTTTGGGATTTTCTGGGATACCAATATCCTTGAGAAACTTCTGCTTGGTCTCAAGAAGACCATCTTCAATCTTGATTATTTCAAAGGCTGTGTGAAGGATTCATAATGGAAGTTGAGGGTTTGGAGTTTTGGTAAGTGGAAAAACAATAGGGTGATGGGAGGTGAACTCGATCATCACTCGAATGGATTCATCATAATCCATGGGGTCGAGTGAGAAAAGTTGGGTAGTTTCTCTTAGGATTAGTCCAGTGGATGACGAGGATGCAGAACCCTTTGATGATTTCTTCTTAGTTGCAAGTTTTGAGGTTTCAGGAACATTTTGAAGGGACGCCATTGTTGAAGGTTTGAATGCTCAAAGAACAGTTTGTAGAGATAAATTTTGGGAAGAGGATGAATAAAGCCTAAAGGGGAACAATTGTCATTTGAAAACCTTTTATAGGTTGGATTTTCCATGTCGGGTTGGATGAAAGGTAATGATGACATCGATTAAAAAATGGCTCCCATTTAATGCGTTGCCAAAATTGGTATTCTTAAAAACTGCAAGTGAAAAAGATGCGACGACTATATGTGCGAAAGGGATAAACGGTCATTTCAGTTTGAGTCGATATACACTTTATCGAGACATGTGCAAATGCATGTTTATTGTGGATTAAAGGATAATTATCAAGAAAAATTACCGTTAATTTATCTGAGAAAATCATTTTGGAAAAAAAACTTTAATGAAAACCTTTGAACTTCTTTCTACAACTATGGATCTTGGAATAAGGAAATTCTGAGACGAGATCTCATAAGATAATTCGAAAAGAATATGTACACATCAAAGGTAAAATGAATTATGATATTAGAGGAAAATTTCAAATAGATTTAGGTTCCGAGTCATAAAGAATCAGAGTTCGGACATGGATAAGAGATGAACGCACATTACCATTTCGGATTTGAACTCCGAGGTGAACTTTATAACTCTTCAATTTGAATGAAATTCTGAGGAGAGATCAGTGCAAAATTACCAATGTAACTATATTGGTCAGGATCTTCAAAATATGAGGAAAACTATACAACTTAAAACTAGAAGAAGAGGTTATACAACAAGACACGTAAAATGATCCTATATTTTCCGATAGGAAATGATTCCGAGATAAAAGGATTTTGACTTCGGACTTATTTCACTTTCTGATGTTTCCATCAGAGAGTACAAGTCTCTTGGAAGATCTGTAGATCAGGCATCATCATACCCATTTTGTTCAGAAATCCATTAAATTTAGTGTTATCTAATGCCTTAGTAAAGAGATCAGCAATTTCATCGTCAGATGGAACAAAAATAAGTTCGATATTTCCTTTTAAAACATGATCTTTAATGAAATGGCACCGAAAATCGATGTGCTTCATCATAGAGTGCTGCATATGATTGTGAGAAATTGCAATGGCACTTTGAGAATCACAATAGACTGGAATTTGTTGAAATCGATAACCATAATCCAAATGCTGAGATTTCATCCAAAGAATTTGCGAAGTGCAACTAGCAGTAGCAATGTATTCCGCTTCGGTTATTGAGAGAGCAATGTAATTTTGTTTCTTAGATGCCCAGTTAACCAATCTTCCACCCAAAAATTGACAACCTACTAAGGTGCTTTTTCTATCCAGTAGAATACCTCCATAGTTTGAATTAGAGTGTGCCCGAAGAAGGAAACTTTCATTTGCGAGATACCAAATTCCGAGGCTCTTGGTGCCTTTGGTATATCGAAATATTTTCTTGACCGCCAAAAGATGATACATCTTCGGATTGACCTGAAATCTGGCACAGAGGCATCTTGAGAACATGATGTCTGGACAACTTGCTGTAAGGTAGAGCAGCGATCCAATCATTCCTCTGTACTTCTTTTGATCAAAAACAACACATAATGGGTCCGACAAGATCTTGTGTCCGAAACCCATAGGAACCTTTGCCAAGGCACAGTTGTTCATTGAATACTTTTTCAAAAGTTTGGAAATGTACTTCTCCTATTGAATAAAGATTCCTTTGTTGGTTTTCTTAACTTGGAGTCCAAGGAACAAACTTAATTCATGATTCATGCTTACTTGGAATCGACTAACCATTAACTTGGCAAAATCAACAACCATCATTGAATCGGTGGATCCAAAGATGATGTTGTCAACATAAATTTGGACTAACATGAGATCGTTTACATTTGATCTTTGGATTAGGGTAGGATCAAGAATTCCACTTCAAAAACCAGAACGCTTAAGAAAATCAGTGACAATCTCGTACCAGACGCGTGGAGCTTGCTTAAGGCCATAAACAACTTTTCGGATTTTGAAGCAACAATTAGAATAAGAAGGAACGACGAAAATAAGTGGTTTTTGGAGATACTATAACATCCCGATAATCGAGACCATAATTTTTTTTAATTATATTGCTTATAAAATTTGTTTGAGAAAAATATTACTGATATCATATTAATTCATAAACCATAGTTACATGTCTCAAAAACCATATCGTCAAATAGTAAAAATGTCAGAGTACAATCCCATAAATCTCAATTACGGAATCATGTGTGTGTGATGTGCTGCTACCCTGCCGGATCCTTCCCCTTCGACGAAGAGGTACCGGAAACTAAAACTGAAAACTGTAAGCACAAAGCTTAGTGAGTTCCCCCATCATACCAAATACCATACAAACATACATAATGCCGGATAATTCTGGCGTGCCCGACATAACCATCTCAAGCCATTATGGGGTGCTGACCTACCCGTGTTAGGCCATTCTGGAGTGCCTGCCTACCCTCCGATCTATCTCAGTCGGCCACGGGGACTGTTTCACCCCTACCACTATCATATAATAACATATCATAATCATGCTGTCAGACATATCCAGTGTGTCCGACCTACCCTTTGGTCCTAATGACCGAATTGGGGGACTATTCCTCTCCTACTACCATTATCGCACATAACATATCGTACTCGCACATAAGACACATCAGGTAGTAGCAAACCTAGACAATTATCACAAAGACAATCATCTAAAGACAACTCCTGCTGGTGAGCTGTCATTGTGTCCGTAGACCAACCTCTACTAGAAGGTAACTCACCTCAATGTCGTGTAGTGTCCTCACTGTCCCCGATATGGAAATCAACTCTTCTCGACTCCTCAATCTCTACACAACATCCTTTCTAGATTACCATTTCATACTCATAACCCCTATAAGGGTCAACTCAAGTCTAAGTCAAAGTCAAGGTCAAAACCTTGGTCAAAGTCAACTTTGGTCAAGGTCATCATCTAGTTGACCAGACTCGCAAAGTTGGTCCACCAACTCATCGAGTCCCTACTTCCACAAAATGCTACAACCTTGTGCCTACTCTTCGAGTCTAGCAAGAGCTCGATGAGTTCGCCTTCAACAAAACATCAGGACCTTCTTCAACTGACTCGCCGAGTTCCTCCTTGAACTCATCGAGTTCATCTTCATCCATATGAAGATGTTTAGTCTATGACTCGCCGAGTTCTCCTTGAACTCGCCGAGTCCGTCTTCATGTGGTTAGTACATTGCCTTGAACTCTCCGAGTTCCTCCTTGAACTCGTCAATTCATTTGATCTTCAACTCCATAACTAACCCTAATAGGCGGAGTTTTCCTTTAACTCAACCAATGACCCCTTCCAAAAGTCGTTTTAGGGGAAACTACAACCCGAATCGCCGAGTTTATCTTTTTCCAAAACTATACAGACGATTTTAATTGGTCTTAATGCATCCAAATCATAGATCTGACCTCCTAGGGTCCATATTATACTTAAAGTTCCAATCTTGACGTCCATGCATGGGGTGTTTGGACCAAATGGCCCTAGAATGAAGTCTACAATATGCATGAGTTGCTTATGGCAATAAAGTTGGCACCTTTAAGCCATAAGAACCCCCGATGGTTCTAGATCTGAAGCTATACCCTCAATGAACCACAAAATTCCGAGTATGACACCTCTAAGGGTTAGAAAAGGTAGAAATGAACCCTAACTAGAGATCTATGCGATAGATGCTCAAGGTTTTAGCTTTATACTTCAAATGAGCTGGAAATGGGGCACAACCTCTAGATCTACTAGCTTCCACTCGAACTTCCAAGCTCCTTCTTCCTTCTCAAGCTTCACAATCACCACAAGCACACAAAATGGCTCAAGAACACTCAAACAATCTTCGGGTTTCGATTTAGGGTTTATCTTTGTTAGGAGGGACGATAGGGGCCGGGTTGAGGCATGATAAGTTGTTTAAATAGGGTGCAAACCCTAAATATTAGGGTTTCATCCAGATAGCCCTACTCGTCGAGTCAGTCTCCCAACTCGTCGAGTAGGTCACTAAACCTCTCGGTCAAAATCCAGTCTACTCGACGAGTTGGGCCTCCAACTCATCGAGTCCTAAAGTAAAAATGAAATTACTTGAATTTAAATATGTACCAGGAACCGGGTGTTACAAATCTCCCTCACTTATTTTAGCCTTCGTCCTTGAAGTCTACTGCTGGATTCAGAAAAAAATCAGGGTAGTGCTCCCTCATCTCGTTCTCCGACTCCAGGTCCATTACGAGCCCTTGTGGTGCTGTCATTGCACCTTTACCAGCTCCACCCTCTTGTTCCTCAGATCCCTCGAATTCCTGTCAAGGATAGCTACTGGCCTCTCGATGCAGTTCAGGCTGTTATCCACCTAAATATCCTCTAAAGGGACCACAGTTGAATCGTCTACTAGACACTTCCGCAGCTGGGAGACGTGAAAAGTACTGTGAATCTAACTGAGTTCGGATGGCAGGTCCAACCTATAGGCTACCTTACCCACCCGAGCTACAACCCTGAAGGGTCCAACGTACCTGAGGCCTATTTTGCTCCGCTTCCTGAACCGAATGACGCCTTTCCAAGGTGACACCATCAGGAGCACCTTATCCCCGACCTGGAACTCCAGGTCCGAACGACGCTTGTCGGCATAACTCTTCTGCCGACTGTGAGCAATCTAAAGCCTACTCCGAACCTGTTGGATCCTGTCTGTAGTCTTTAGTACCACTTCGGTACTCCCCATGACCCTCTGTCCAACCTCACCCCAACATATTGGGGTTGTACACTTCCTCCCGTACAACATCTCGAAGGGAGGACGGTTGATACTCGCATGATAGTTGTTATTGTAGGAAAACTATGCCAATGGAAGGTAAGTATCCCAACTACCTAAGAAGTCTAAAACACATACACGTAGCATATCCTCCAAAGTCTGGATGGTCCACTTGCTCTGACCATCCGTCTGCGAGTGAAAAGCGGTGCTAAAGTGCAGACGAGTACCCAGCTCGTCGTGAAACCTCTTCCAGAAGCTGGAAGTAAACCGCATGTATCTGTCAGAAACCATTGAGACTGGCACCCCATGTCGAGCGACTACCTCTCTGATGTAGATGTCGGCCAACCTTTCGGCCGAAATGCTCTCCTGAATCGGAATGAAGTGGGTGCTCTTGGTCAACCGGTCCATGATCACCAAAATCGAATCCACTCCCCATGCGGTCCTGGGAAGCTTCATGATAAAATTCATAGTGATATCTTCCTATTTCCACATCGGGATAACAAACGGCTAGATCTTGTCATGAGGCCTCTAGTTCTCGGCCTTGACCTTCCTGCAGCTCAGGCATCTCTCTACATACCAAGCTACATCCGACTTCATGCAGGGCCACCAATAATCAGGACGAATCCATGGTATGGAACCCACACCCTGGATTTATGCGCCTCCTCCATCAATACATGGTGGACACATCCATGGTATGGGACCCACACCCTACGGTGTAGTGTCAACAATCCACGATTGTCATAATCGAAGGAGGAAACTTGAGCCACAATATGCTCACTCTTACGATGTTCCTCCTTCATAGCCTCCTGCTGGGACTCTCGAATCTGCTCCATTGGCAGAGTCACCATGGTCATCCTCAAGAAAATATATCTGATCGGCTCTGCCTTGAGTCTAAGCGCATCGACCACGACATTGGCCTTCCCGAGTGGTAGAGGATCTCACAATCGTAATCCTTCACCACATCTAGCCATCGACGCTGTCTCATATTCAGATTTGGATGATCCATGAGGTAACTCAAACTATTATGGTCCGTGTAAATGGTACAACAGACCCCATAGAGGTAATGACGCCATATCTTAAGTGTGAAAACAACTGTCCCCAACTCCAAGTCATGCGTCGGATAGTTCGCCTCATGAGGCTTCAGCTGCCTCAAAGCGTAGGCGATAACATGCCCCTCTGCATCAATATCGTGCCCAAACCTAAGATGGATGCATCGCAATACACTACAAAATTATCCATGCCCTCTGGCAGAGCTAAGATTGGTACATCGCCCAATCTTTGTCTCAATGTCTCAAATGCCGCCTGCTGCTCAGGCCCGTAGCGAAAGACTATGGCTTTCCTTGTTGACCGGGTCAAGAGCACGACTATCTTGGAGAAGTCCTAAATGAATCTCCGATAATAACCTGCCAGTCCCAGGAAGCTCCGAATCTCAGATGGAGACCTCGGAACCTCCCAACTCATCATGGCCTCCTCTTTGGCCTGGTCGACCGAAATCTCGTTCTGGTTGACAAGGTGCCCAATAAACTACACCTCGGGCAACCTGAACTCACACTTGGAGAACTTGGCATACAAGCTCTCCCTCCTCAGAGTATCCAACACCTCTTGCAAGTACTCCTCATGTTGCTCCTACGTCTTGGAATAAACCAAGATGTAATCAATAAAAACTATCACATACCGATCCAACATCAGTCTGCACATGCAGTTCATGAGATCCATGAACACGGCAGGAGCATTGGTGAGCCCGAAAGATATCACCACGAACTCATAGTGACCATATCATGTCCAAAAAGCAGTCTTCTATACATCCTCGTCTCTGACCCTCATCTGATGATAACCTGAACATAGATTAGTCTTGGAGAACCAAGATGCTCCCTGAAGCTAGTCAAAGAGATCACCAATCATCGGGAGTGGGTAACGGTTCTTCACCTTACCTTATTCAACTCCCGATAATCTATACACATCTGATGCGACCCGTCCTTCTTCTTCACAAATAGAATTGGGGCTCCCCCAGGGTGAACTGCTCGGTCTAGTGAATCCTTTGTCTAACAGCTCCTGCAGCTGTGTAGACAACTCCTGCATCTCAGGAGGAGCCAACCGATATGGTGCCTTGGCTATCAGAGCCGCATCAGGGACTAGGTCGATCCTGAACTCCACTTACCTCTCCAGAGGTATCCCGGGCAACTTCTCTGGGAATACATCCGCGTACTCTCGTACCACCAGTACACCACTCACCCTCCCCTTACCCGCCTCCCGAGTATCTAAGACATAGGCGACGTACCATGCGCACCCCTGCTGGAGATAGCGCCTAGATTTCACTGCTGAACATAAAGTTGGTCCACGCTGTGGCTTGTAACCCTTAATCACCAGCTCTCCCCCACTTATGGTCCTGACCTGGACCAACTGTTGCGTGCAGTCGATCACTGCCCTATTGGGGCTCAACCAATCCATGCCTATAATAACCTTGTTCCCCCACAATGGCATGGGAACCAAGTCTACCAAGTAGCGCTCCTCGAACAACCTCAAAACACAATCCCTGAAAACCTCTGATGCTCGCACTGATCGGTCATCCGCAATCTCGACCTCTAGAGGGCAATCCAACATGCCGGAAGACTCAGGAAACCTCTTGCTAAGCGCAAGAGAGACAAATTATCGGGTAGCACCCGAATCAAACAACACCTGAACTGGGATACCATTCACATGGAACGATCTTGTCACCATATTGGGTGCGGAGCGTGCCTCCTCGGTTGTCAACTGGAAAGCTCGGCTCCTCACCACTGAAGCCTCTGACGTGACCTTCCGGCCATCCGTAACCTGTGTAGTCGCTGGAGTTGGCACCACCACTGGCGCTGCTGCTACTGTCAACCTAGGGCAGTTGGCCTTTTTATGGTCCCTTTGATTGCAATGAAAGTAAATCAGGTCTGATGTCTGAACAGTGGGGGAAGGGGCAGTAAAATCCCTGCCAAAGTGCCCTGTCTTGCTGGACTTGTAGCAGCCCGATGATCCCGCTCTACAAGCTTCCTCATACGGCCTGTCGCATTTCCTGCAGTGGCTCTGGCCCGGCTGGCCCTTCGACCTAGTGTCATATCCCTTGGTTTTCTTCTCCGAAACCCCAGTAACCTACTCTACCTCTGCCTTCCTCTTCCTGAGGTGCTCTAAATCAATCTCCTTCTCCTTCGCCCTGGCAGTCATGGACTCCAGGGTCGGGCAGGCTGAGTAGCTGAGATGCTCCCAAATATCAGCGATCAGCATGTCATGATAGTGGGTATTACGCATCTCCTCATCCCCTACATACTAAGGTACCAACAAGGCCCTCTCTCAGAACTTGGTGGTGATCTCCGCCACCGTCTCAGTAGTTTGTCTCATATTAAGAAACTCCCTGGCCAGCTGCTGAAGCTCCACAGCTGGCTCAAACTCAGCCCTAAACCTAGTCACAAAGTCCGACCAAGTCATGGGATCGATGGTTGGGGTTCCCAGAGAGTCACCAACCGACTCCCACCAATCCCTAGCTCTATCCCTCATACAGTTCACAGCAAAGCGGACCTTCGACCCTTCCGGGCATAAGCTCGTCAACTGAGCAGACTCGACGTCTGCGATTCGTCTCCTGGCAGCAATGGGTTCCTTCACCCCATGAAAGTCTGGTGCACCACTCCCATTGAAGTCCTTGAAGGACAGTGTGTGCATACCTGACTGGCTGGACTCCAAGTCACTCCTGAATGTCTGGAGGCGATCCTCCATCAGCTCAATAATCCCCTCCTTGATCGACCCAAAAATGATCGGGGTCGCCTCAAGGATACCTCTCATGATCTCAGACGCAATGAACTCACGTAGCTCATCATCAACCTGCTCGGTTCCCGCACCCGAGCCTGTTCCTGATCCTGATCCAGACCCTGAACCTCCTACTCCATGTCGCATAATCACCATTCTGAAATAAAACACATAAACGTCAGGGTCACACATACTCTTGAGAGGTCTCACACACTCTCCAAGTTCCCTGGTTCTTTCTTAGCCCTCCTTGATTCGAGTACGGATCCTCTGCTTCCAGCAGTGCGGGCCCATACTAACTTCCACATCTATCTGTACTTTCCTCAAGGATTGCTTCGACTTCACAAAGTCCCTTATACTAATACTGCTTTCCAAGCTAATCTCATCCTAGGCTTGTCCTAGGGTACTCTCTGACCTACACTCCACCTTCAGCTGCACAAGGAGTCCCTACCACCCTTCCTTAACTTTCTTGCAAATACTACTACCTCCGTCCCAATTTGATAGTCCACTTTTGACTTTTGAAGTCTTTTTTCATCAATTTTGACCTGAAATATTTTTTTTTGATAAATAATAGTTGATGCAAAATATATGAATGGATTGTATTTTAAATGTTTTTTCAATGTTATAAGCTTTATCAAGTAATATATAACACAAATAAAAATATTTACGGTCAAAGTTGAAGAAAAAAGACTTGAAATGTCAAAAGTGGACTATTAATTTGGGATAGAGGGAGTATTACATATTCACTTTCTAGTTAGCTAAAGCTAGCTGGAACCCATTATAAGCACAACACAAGCAGCATTCGTGCATCGAGTAACCATAACCAAGCATAACCTAATGAGGCTATCATACTACTGACTAACCAGCCCTAGCGTATAGCTCAATAAGCTCATATAATAGGCATATAAGGCATCCTTCCTAGATCCTTATCCCTAATCTAGCATGCAGTTCTCATAATCACATAACAGGCATATAAGGCATCCTCCCTAGATCCTTAGCCCTATTCTAGCATGCAGTCCTCATAATCATATCATATAGCATACCATATTATGTACGGGTATCTTGGGGAAAAACTTACTTGAGCTCGGCCGGTCGCATGCATCACACACCTTGTTCTTTCTCAAAACTCCTTATTTTTAAATTTTAGAAAACTATTTTCTTGTAAAAATCTTTCAAGCCCTCGATTTGAGTCCAGAAACCCCCGAAGGTGTGCCCGAATCCCTCAAGCCAAGGCTCTGATACCAACTTGTAACATCCCAAAAATCAAAACTACAAAATTTTGTTTTAATTATATTTCTTATAAAACTTGTTTCAGGAAAACATTACTAATATCATATTAATTCATAAACCATAGTTACATGTCTCAAATACCATATTGTCAAATAATAATAATGTCAGAGTACAATCCCAAAAATCTTAATTGCGGAATCATGTGTGTGTGATGTGCTGCTACCCTACCGGCTCCTTCCCCTTTGACGAAGAGGTACCCAAAACCAAAATTGGAAACCATAAACACAAAGCTTAGTGAGTTCCCCCATCATACCACATACCATACAAACATACATACTGTTGGGCAATTCTGGGGTGACCGACCTAGCCATGTCAAGCCATTCTGGGGTGTTGACCTACCTATGTCAAGCCATTCTGGGGTGCTGACCTACCCGTGTCAGGCCATTCTAGGTTGATTGCCTACCCTCCAGTCTGTCTCAACTGACCACATGGATTGTTTCACCCCTACCACTATCACATAATAACATATCATAATCATGATGTCAGATATATCCGGGGTGTCCGACTTACTCTTCGGTCCTAACGACCAAATCGGGGGACTATTCCCCTCCTACTACCATTATCGCACATAACATATCATGCTGGTACATAAGACACATCATGTAGTAGAAAACTTAGACAATTATCACAAAGACAATCATCTAAAGACAACTCCTGTGACATCCCCAAAATCACGGCGAGAAAAGACCGATTTCATTTATGCTTTTTAAAATAATTTCAGAGTAAAATCCTTTTGATTTAAAAGAGTTGCGAAATTTGTTCCCAAAACAAAATATGATAAAATAATATTTATCAAAGCATTTCATCAAGAGATGCATTTTCATTATATAATCAAAACCCGGGATGTCATGTTCCGATACAAACCATAAAGCATAAACGATAACATTACAAGTCATTCAACAAATATATACATATACAGACTTGTAAAAAAAACAACTCGATGATTCATCCATCTTATGCCCTTGCGCCACTTCCTGTAATACAAGTAAAACTGAGTGGGTCAGGCTTGGGAGCCTGGTGAGCATATAGGGTTTTCAACCCACAATAAATAATTATATTTAATTTCACCAACCAACAATAACCCGATTACCCATTCCCATTATCCTCACTTTATGTCCCTAAAACAACATCTATCTCAAGGGACCTAATCTAGGATTTTCATCGGGACGGACATTACTGCTAAGGGGTTTCCTCAACAATAGATATCCTAAAGGCAACCATGAGGGGGATAGAGTACACCGGTGAACACATCGTTCACAACACCTACAGGTTATGAACCTACTAGCGTTCCACAGGACTATCTAGAAAGAGTCTGTGGTCGTTATCTATACTCCGCTGAATAACTAGATCAACAACAACAACATCGAGGCCTCTCATCTGTTTATCACACATCAACTATCTACCCATGTTCTACCCAACACATTAGTAGATAAAAATATATATTTTTATACATAGTATAAAACCTATATAGCGTTCTCATTCAATACATATTCCACATAACAGATGAGGCACACCCACATAGCACGTATTTCATAGAGAATAAATCGGATCTATGAGATAGAAGAAAGTGAATATACATTCACACACATAACAACATAATTATACACATAACACGTATTTCGTATAAAATACTTCATAATTATGCGTTAGAAGAAAGTAACTACACACTCACTTGATCAGAAGATGACCGAACAACACTACAACTTGCAGAAGTAGTATTCTTCGGCAGATCTGGAAGATCTTCACGAAAATCAGGCTTCTCGCGAGCAGAGCTTGGGCTCGGGAATTTCACTTCTCGGGATCTTTGGGGCTTCGGAACTTGCTTCGGGGCTCGGGAATAATACCGGGGCTTCAGGGTATTATTGGCATGCAAATCGAGGCAAAAGCTAGAGAGAAAGTAAGAATTTGGCAAAAGAATTAGGCTGCCCTCGCATGCCCTTTTATAGGAGGCTGAGGCCTCGCAGTACGCTGCGCGTACTGCTTTACGCGAGGCGTACGCCTCCGAAATCGTCACTGGTTAAGTATCCGAAGAACTCGAGTGCGAGGCGCATCATGCTTCGCTGTACGCTGGGCGTACAGCCCTACGTTGGGCGTAACCCGGATAAGTCCGGTGACTCCCCTTCGGATAATATCGGATTTAATAATTATATTTATATATTAATTTTGTAATAAACTTCAAAAATTCATATCTTCTTTCATACGAACTCCGTTTTCGACGTTCTTTATATCCACGCGTAGGTGAAACTACGCTCTACAACTTTCGTTTAGACTCTGTCGGCTAATTTCGAATTTATTTTTATTATTTATTTTTAGTAGACCGGGACATGAAAACTCCGTTATAAATTTATAACTTCTTCATCCGACGTCCGTTTTCGCCTATCTTTTCACCAATGCACTACTATCAACGAGATCTTCAATTCTCGTTTAGATTGTTTAGACCAACAATCACTCGATCTCGAATTGAGTATTCGGGTTGTATACTGCTAAGTCGAAACTTCAGAAAATCATAACTTCCTCATACGGAGTCTGAGTTGGGCGTTCTCTTTATGCAAGCTCTCGGTTTAACGAACTCTACGACATTCATTTAGATCCCTAAGGCTAAATATCTCTCTAACGTAAATTTCACTTTTTACGTCATTCAGCGTTGCCGGTTCTGTCGTGAAACTTCGACAGGTCATAACTTGTTCGTTATAACTCGGATTTTGGCATTCTTTATATATTTGGAAACCTCGTTTCAACTACTACAACATTATACATAGATATCAACTTTATCTAACATTTTATTTTGATGCTTATTTTTATTCTTAATTACATTAAGTCACACAATTAACCACAAAATACATAATACACTTCTATTATCTCAAAATGGGTTACAAAGGTTAACCTAGACTATTATATCAACATTAATGACAAGCCCAGAAACACAGGCATTACAATTCTCTCCACCTTAGAATGATTTCGTCCCCTAAATCACACATCAATAAACAAATGCTGATAGCGACCCATCATGTCACTCTTCGTCTCCCAGGTGAGATTCGGCCCATTCGTGTGTTTCCATTGGACAAGCACCAACTCGACCATCTTGCGTCGTAACTTCTTAGTCTTTCAGTTAACGATTTCCTCTGTTTCTTCAATCAACCTTTTGTTCTCATCGATTCTCAACTCCGAAAGTGGAATCATGTCGGGAACTTCTCCCGTGAACTTCCTCAAATAACACACATGGAAAGTGTTATGAATTCCATTCAGTTCTTCTGGTAGTTCGAGCTTGTAAGCTTGGTTCCCAATCCTCTGAAGAACTTTAAATGGTCCAATAAACCTTGGTCTTAATTTTCCCCTTTTACCAAATCTTATAAGTCTCTTCCACGGCGAGACTTTAAGCAAAACCGAATCTCCAACTTCAGAAATCATCGGTGTTCGCTTGTTGTCAGCATAACTCTTTTGATGATCCTGAGCTGCTAACATTCTTTCCCTAATTATTTTCAACTTTTCAGCAGTTTGATGGACTATCTTCGGTCCCATAAACTGCTTTTCCCCAACCTCAAGCCAACAAGACGGCGTACGACACTTCTATCCGTACAAAGCTTGATAAGGTGCCATCTTAATGCTCGAGTGGAAACTATTATTGCATGAAAATTCTACCAAAGTTAAATGTTCATCCCAGTTACCTTGGAATTCCAGGGAACATGCTCTCAACATATCTTCAAGTGTTTTTATCGTCCGTTCGCTCTGACCATCAATCTGTGGATGGTAAGCCGTACTCAAACACAACTTGGTACCCAATTCCTCTTGTAGACATTTCCAAAATCGCGAGGTGAAACGGCTGTCACGATCTGACACAATCGTTAACGGAACACCGTGAAGCCTCACAATTTCCTTCACGTAAGAATTTGCAAGCTTATCCATAGACCATTTCTCCTTGGCTACTATGAAATGCACACTCTTAGTGAATCGATCAACGACCACCCAAATCATGTCGTGACCATTCTTTGTTCTGGTTAGTTTAGTGACAAAATCCATAGCGATGTCTTCCCATTTACCCATAGGCACAGGTAAAGGTTCTAAACTCCCATATGGTTTCTGATGTTGTGTCTTGACTCTCGCACAAGTCACACACTTGGCCACATACCTTGCAACATCAAGCTTCATTGTCAGCCACCAGTAGTAGGGTTTCAGGTCCCTATACATTTTAGTGCTACCGGGATGAATCGAGTACATGGTCTTGTGAGCTTCTTCCATTAGAAGATCTCTGACTCCTCCTGTCTTAGGTATCCAAATCCGATCTTGGAACACCTTCAGTCCATGACTGTTTATACCGAACACCAACGTTTTGCCCAAACATTCCTCCTTTAGTTCATTCTTCTCAGAAACTTCCTCTGAGTTCTCCTTGAACTCGCCGAGTCCGTCTTCATGTGGTTGGGACATTGCCTTGAACTCGCCGAGTTCCTCCTTGAACTCGTCGAGTCCTTTGATCTTCAAGTCTGTAGCTAACCACAACTGGCTGAGTTTTCCTTCAACTAAACCAAAGACCCCTTCTAGAAGTCGTTTTGGGGGAAACTGCGACTCGACTCGCCGAGTCACCTAAGCGACTCGTCGAGTCCCTCTTTGTCCAAAACTATACAATCGATTTTAATTGGTGTTAATGCATCCAAATCATAGATTTGACCTCCTTGGGTCCATATTATACGTAAAGTTCCAATCTTGACGTCCATGCATGGGGTGTTTAGCCCAAATGGCCCTAGAATGAAGTCTATAAGATGTATGGGTGCTTATGGCAATAAATTTGGCACCTTTATGCCATAAAAACCCCCAATAGATCCAGATCTGAAGCTATACCCTCAATAAACCAAAAAATTCTGAGTATGACACCTCTAAGGCTTAGAAAAGGTAGAAATGAACGGTAACTAGAGATGTAAGAGATAAATGGTCAATGTTTAAGCTTTATACCTCAAATGAGATGGAAATGGGGCACAACCTTTTAGATCTACTAGCTTCCACTCGAACTTCCAAGATCCTTCTTCCTTCTCAAGCTTCAAAATCACCACAAGCACACAAAATGGCTCAAGAACAATCAAAAAAGGTTAGGGTTTTGATTTAGGATTTCTTTGAGTTGGGAGGGACGATGGGGGCTGGGTTGAGGCAGGATAAGTTGTTTAAATAGGGTGCAAACCATAAATATTAGGGTTTCATCTAGATAACCCTACTCGTCGAGTCGGTCTCCCGAATCATCGAGTAGGTCACTAAACCTCCCGATCAAAATCGAGTCTACTCGATGAGTTGGGCCTCCAACTCGCCGAGTCCCAGAGTAAAACATGAAATTACTTGAATTTATGTACGTAGTAGGAACTAGGTGTTACAGATACACTTTGGTATTCGGTTCACCATTGAGAAAGTCACTTTCAACGTCTATTTGGTAAACCTTAAAGACTTTGTGAGCTACATAAGCAAGAAAGTTTCTGATGGCTTCAAGACGAGCAACAGGAGCGAAAGTCTCATCGTAATCAAGTCCTTCGATATGAGTGAATCCTTTGGCCACCAATCCTTCTTTTTTTATGATAATAACTCTGGTTTCATCTAGCTTGTTTCAGAAGACCTATCTTGTGCCAACAATAGGGTGATCCTGAGGAGGAGGGACGAGAGTCCACACTTCATTTCTGTAGAATTGTGCTAATTCTTCTTGTATGGCTGTAATCTAGTCAGCATGTGTCACACCCCGAAACCGTGATGGCGGAATCATTCCGGGGTGGAGGACGTCATGCGTAGTATCACAACAATTTTATCATAGCAAGCATAGTAAACACAACCAGACATTGAATACATATGTGAATAGGTTTACATTTTTTAATACATAGTTTTATTCATAGCAAAAGTAAAATAGACAGACGCGACTCTAACTCTTCGTCTTCCCCGAACTCCTGGAAGTACCTGTTTACTAATTCCCTGAGAATACAAGCAGTTTTGAAAGAATATCAGCATAAAGCTGGTGAGTTCATAAGAATTTAGTTTTAGTGAGAAAATTTTCTTTGAATCCATTTGAAAAGTGTTCTTCAAGAAAATCTTGTATGTTCGAAGTTAACAGGTACTACTAACACGAGGGTTCTGATGTCTTGAAACTATGACTTTCATGAAATGGTTCTTACAAGGTCTCTCTATGATCGTTTGGTGTACACAAGTCGTGTATAATTACAACTGAACTTAACGTATTCACTAAGTTGTCATAACTTACTCATTGGGGCTTTAAATCTTATAAGAGTGTCGTGATTTAATTTGGACGAGGAAATAATCACGATTACGAGAAATTATAGGGGTTTTCGAAAACGTACCAAAACATAGCAGGGTTCGTTGATGCTTCCTCATTCTCTGAGGTCAGACTCCTCCTGTTTCCCCATTGTTCTTCTCTGTTGGGTAGTCTCTTTTGAAATTTCCTAAGCTTCCACAGAGGTAACAGGTTGGACTTGTCCCAACATTGGTAGTCGGAGTGATGAACTTGACTAGGGTTCTACAACCACGGGAGGTGTGCCCCTTCCTGTTGCATCTGGTGTAATATAACACTTGGCAGACTCCATGATGATGGTAGTTGCATTTGCTGCAGTGCGGAAGATTTCCACAGTAGGGTATGGTTGGTATGGGAACAACAGGGATGACAAGGGTACTGACTGTCCCAAATCGTTGCCTCTCAGTAGGTCTTTGGGTTGAACAACTTCCTTTGAACTTTCGTTTTAGAAGGTTAGGTGTGTCCTTTCTAGTAGGCACTTGTTTTTGAGATTGGTTAACACCAAGATTCGGATTACTGTTAACACTTCCACCCACATTCGTGTTGTTAGCGTTAAGAACAGTTAGGGCGGCTATCATCGTTGTTGTGACAGCAGCTTGGAACGTAGTTGAATCCATCTGAAGGATTGGGGTCTTATCGGTGGGTTGGTTACGTTTCTTTGGAGGCATGATCTGCTACATGTCAGGAAAAGAAGCTTGTGAGAAATAATGGTTGCCTCTGGATGTATCCTATATGTTTATATATGCTTGAGATTTCCCGTTTTGCTTATCGGACTCTCATTGATTCGAACCGCATTCCCATGATATGGTCTTAGCAAGGATAGAAAAGATTTGAGCACACAAAGTTCACATACAATAAGTTTATGAGCTCCTGGTTGCTCAGCTCATCGGGCTGGCTGAGTAATTCTCATATTTTCGTCGGCTCTTGACGATATGGAGATTTGGCTATAAGGGTAGTTCCAAGGATCAAGTCGATATGGGATTCAACTTGGCACTCGGAAGAAATCCATGGAATGTTTATAGGGAAGACCTCGGGAAAGTTGTAGACTTTGAAGATGCTCTCAAGGTCCTTAACTTCTTGTGTCTCATTGTCAACATGAGCCAGGAATGCATAGCATTCCTTCCGCAGATGCTCCTAGGCTTGACGCAGGAAATGATACGAAGGTTCGAAAAATCTTATCACTGAGACCAGTGAGGATTTTGTTGAAGGGAAGATTGAGACAAATCACTTTCTCGAAGAAAAGGATATCAGCACGATTTAAGGCTTAACCATTTCGTGCTGATTAGGATATCAAAGCTGATAGGAAATTGATGGGGAAAAGGAATAATCATCTAAGTACATCTCATAATTCACATTTTGAGGACAAAATAGTGATGGGTCCTTGATAAGGTTGCTTACTTTTCATGCTATCGATCTATGGTATACTTTTGACAATAAAAATCTTTAACTGAATATGATAGTTGCCACCATTATCGATATCAAGATTACATAGAGTTTGAAAAATTTGACCTAGGAGTAGGTCTACCACATACCAATAGAGGATCAATTTGACAACATAAAGAACTAGCAAATTAGTACTTTCAAGGCAAGAATGTCTACAGAGAAAGGAGCTACTTGGAACATAAATAGGAAAGCTATTCTTTAGACCAAAAGGAAAGACAACTAGAATATTTCCTACTGGCGACGGATACTTCTCGGGCGGAACCTTAGGTTAGTCAAGTGGCGCTCCATTTCAAGCAGGCGACTCTCGTATACTGATTGGCGTGCTCGAAGCTCTACGACTACAGCTCGAGTTGCAGCTAGCTCTCGCTGCTGGGCTTCGTTGTCTCTTAAAATCCTCCCATAAGCAACCTCAAGAATGAGGATACGGTTTGTTTTGGCATCCTATTCTGCCTCGAGTTCCACGATTCGTTGAATGGCCGCCACGTTCATTTCGACATTGTGGGCCACTCGGCGGACTATGATTTGAAGGGCTCTATCTGTGGAGCCTCCTCCTTCTACATTGTAGAAGCGGAGATCCCCATTATACGGGCAGGGTTGGCCTTGTTCGTGACTCCACCTATCCAAGCTTCCGAACCACATAGGCGTTGGGCCTTCGAGTACGAGCTGAGGGTTGGGATTTGGTATTAGGGCTACTGGGGGTAAGTTTTCAACTTCTGGTTCCGAGTCAATCTCTTCATGAAATGGTTCAGAAATTCCATCGTCAAAAGGGATTTCAAGGTTTCCTTTTGGATCTGGTTCGATCCATCCATCATCTCCTTGGTTAGGAAAGTAAGGGTCACCAGGAAGATGGAATCTAGCCATGCTATCTACGCGAGGTGAGGGTAAAGGAATAGTTAATAGGCATAGGATCTATTAATACTCCCAATGTACTATAGCTACATAATTGACTCTTGAAAGATGGATCCTTGGGTAAGTTTTCGGCTTAGTCCTTATAGCATCCTAAAATACTCCTATAGTATTTTAAATCCTTATGTTTGGTTCTACAACTCCTCTAGTATCTAGGTAAGTTTTAGACTTGCTGTAACACCATAGTCACTCCCAAGCACATGTTGGTCATGTCTCGACTGAATATAGTTGATCATGCAATATTCACCCTAGACATGATTACATAACTGCCCAGGTTTAACCGCGATGTCCAACATCCAAATACTTTTGTTTTGTTCTACTTACAACATGGATTCTGATATTCGGGTATGCTTATATACTTTTATAAAAATAATTTTATTTTTGAAAGTATACTTTTAGTTTAGAGCACTTAGGCCCCTTAGTATTTATAGTTGTATACCATGTAGGATTTGGTATACTTAGTTCGCTATAAACAAGGGCTCTGATACCAATCTGCCACACCCCGAAACCATGATGGCGGAATTGTTTCGGGGTGGAGGACGTCATGCGTAGTATTACAACAATTGTATCATAGCAAGCATAGTAAACACAACCAGACATTGAATACATATGTGAACAGGTTTACATTTTTTAATACATAGTTTTATTCATAGCAAAAGGAAAATAGACAGACGCGACTCTAACTCTTCGTCTTCCCCGAACTCCTGGAAGTACCTGTTTACTAATTCCCTGAGAATACAAGCAGTTTTGAAAGATTATCAGCATAAAGCTGGTGAGTTCATAAGCATTTAGTTTTAGGTACAAGATGTTCTTTGAATCCATTTGAAAAGTGTTCTTCAAAAAAAATCATGTATTTTCTTATGAAAAGCGGTCTTGAAAGAGTGTGTATTAGTAGAAAATAGACCATCAGTTTTAGAAAAGCATGTTATACGTCCTGGAGGTAGAGATGCCAGTTAAGAAGTCCTTGATTTCTAACAGCATATATAAAAGTAGTTTTATTACTTAAAATAAAACAGATGAAGAAGAGAGTCCGTAAACAAAGTTAGTTTATACTTATTTTGTGAGTCATATAACCATACTTGATATGACCGAGAGACCTTTATAACGTTCTTCAAGCGTTAAGCTAAATAACATTTGTTCACCCCAGGTGTGCCCGCCTAACTCTAGCTAGCAGTTCAGGTGTCGGATTGTCAGTCCCGAATAGATCTATTCACAAATCTCACGCTCTCCCTCCAGGAGACTCTGGTTATAGTAAAAGGATTTATCACTATACACCTAAGGGTACAGTATTAAAGTAGCACCTCACAATTCTGTATAATCTAGCTTACTAGCGAGAAATCAGCATAAAACAGTAATTATCCTTGAATAAATGTACTTTATACTTCTGAGAAAACATATAACATAAACTAAATCTGCCATAGTTTATATATATATATATATATATATATATATATATATATATATATATATATATTCTTTTATGAAATATGATTAAGTAGAGACTGCCTAGAGGGTTATCCCAAACTATACCCATTATAGTTTATTAGAGTTGTTATGGAAAATCATTTGTGAAAACCTTTCTGAAAGCTATGAAGTTGTATTCCCCAAATAGAAGTTTCCCTTATGTTCAACATATTACAATAAGAGATAAAATCTCCAAATATGTTATTAATCGTGGAAATCGTTGGACTGCATTAATAAGTTTAAAACTTTAACAAAATACTTTGTGTTTGGCTTGTATTCCCCCCCCCCCTGAAAACATTAAAAACATGGAACATGTAGGGGTATGAACTCACCGTCTGACGGATGATTCGAGCGGATGATCGGTTACGAGTGTTGAGTGTCAATTGAGGTTTCACACTCAAGTGGATCCTAGTAACATATAATAGCACATATATGTATTAGATTTAGGCATTCCATGACAAAACATGACGGGAAACCACCCTAAATACTTGGAAATTCTTGTCGGGACCTTATGTGATTAAACAAGGAAGTGTATGGTCATTAGGGTGTGTGTGCGGCCAGGGTGTGCGGCCAAGATGTGTGTGCGGTTGCATATAGGAGTGTGCGGCCGTACACTCCTCATTTGTGCCCAAAATGTTGATTTTTGATGTTCTAGTGCTAATACCAGGTCCTACTAGTGAATGAAGGCCAACTCTTCACTTTGGAGAGCTTAAAGGTGTGTACGGACACCTTACGAAGGTGTGTGACTGTACGCCTTCATGTGATGAAGAACCTTATGAACTTTGATGGTTAAGGGCTTAGATCAATGGGTCCTTTATGTATAATAAGCTAGGTGATGGAAAACTCACGTTTTTCAGGCCTTAAGAGCATTCTTGGATGAAGTTTTTAGAGAGAGAAAGTAGAGGGAGAAAGTAGAGTGCAGCCAAATGAAGGGAATGAGTGAAGGGGTCACCCTATATAAATAGGGATGAGTGTGCGGCTGGAGGATGGGTGTGCGGCCACACACTCGTGTGTGCGACCATACACTCGGGTGTGCGGCCACACACTCATGTGTGCGACAATACACTCGGGTGTGCGGCCACACACTCATGTGTGTGGCCATACACTCGGGTGTGCGGCCACACACTCATGTGTGTAGCCATATACTCGGGTGTGCGGCCACACACTCCTTTTGATGGAGTGTTTTGCTTATTTGCAACCCTAAATCTTAAACCAACCCATCCCTAATTCAAAATTTGGCTGTACAAGGCTTTAGATCATCCAAACAGGCTCAAAACAATGCTAAAAGATAGCTGAAACGAATTTAGCGTTGATAGAATTGGCTAAGTGTACAAGATAAAAGTTTCGGGTTGTCACAACATGTTCTAATGGCTCCTTATGAATTTTTGTTCAACCATTGAGATAAATGTTGAGAAGTGATATTCATTTTGGATGTTTGTATCAGAACGAGTTTGAATACCAGCGTTGAGATTTCCGATGACCTGATTTAGACGATGATCATTTGTCCAGATGTATAATCTCAGAAGTTCTTGTGTAGTGGATAATCCGGCATCAACAATGGGGTTGTGTTGCTCCCCTTGAACTTCTGAACCGGACATGTCGACGTCGTCTTCGTTCGGGAAGTCAAAGAAGTTAGCTTAGTCTTTGTTATTGTTCAGAATAGGATCAAATTCAGTGAATTGATCTGTTGCGTCCTGAAATCCAGCCATATTTGATTCGAGGGAAGTATGACCATTCTCCCCCTCAACATGAGACGGTTAAAACAGTTCGGAATCAAATGGAGGAAAGGTGGGGGCTGGTCCATAAACATTTTGAGAAACTAGATCTGCAATTGGTGAGGACGGTCTTGATCGAGATTCCGAATCAAGAGCAGTTTCTAAAGGTCCAAATAGGCATTCGAAGTCAACTTCATAGATGATTTGGGAATTCGGAGATCCTAGAGATGGAGCATCAGACTCCATAATCTAGGTTGTAACATGAGTTGGGCCAAAATTCCAAAAAAAATTTGTCATCAAAAGTGACATCAAAGCTTTCTTCAGGTACCCGATTTTGATGATTCAGAACTCTATAGGCATTGGATTTTTTTGAGTATCCCAAAAAGATTACTTCATCGGCTTTGGGTTGAAACTTGGTGAGTTGATCCCGGTTGTTTTTGATAAAGCATCTGCAGCCAAAAACATGTAGGAACGAGATACTTGGCTTGCGACCATTCATGGCTTCATACGGAGTCATTTTGAGACGTTGATTAATGATGCTTCGGTTTTGAGTGAAGCAGGAAGTGGACACAACTTCAGCCTAGAGATAAAGTTGTAGATTAGCAAAGTTTAGCATCAATCAAGCTGCTTCAAAGAGAGTTTGGTTTCTTCTTTCAACCACATCGTTTTGTTGAGGAGTGTAGAGAGCAGAGAAATTATGGTCGATGCCTTTGTCGGAGATGAATTTCTCAATGGTGACATTGGTGAATTCCAAGCCATTGTCACTTCAGATTCTTCTTACAGGAAGTTTGACAAGAACTCCGATTCATTTGATGAAATTAATAAGTTCTGAGGCTCTTTCAGATTTTAGCCTAACGAAGAAGACCCAGGTGAACCTTGTGTAGTCATCAACAATCACAAGAATATACTTTTTGTGATGCAAAATTTCTACAGTGGAGGGTCCACAATGATCAATATGCAAAACTCTAATGGTTCCAAAATTGACTTTTCAATAATAACAGGATGACCTTTCTTGGATTGCTTCCCACATTCACATGCAACACATAGATGATCATTTTCGAACTTGAGGAATGACAGACCTCGAACCATTTGATTGGAAACAAGATCATTCATATATCGGTAGTTTAGATGAGCAAGCCTTTGATGCCATAACCTACTAACATCAGGAATGAACTTTGAGAGAAGACAGATTTGAGGCTTGCCAATGATCATTTTGATGTCTAATGGATACATGTTATGTTACGATTGGATTTTATTAGACATTCTTTCCGATCATTTGTCATGACGTAGCTATGCTTTTTGTAGGACTCAACTCTTTGGTTTGTGTCATTGAGTTGAGACACACTAATCAGGTTGTGTTTCAGGTCAGCTACATATGCTACATTGGAGAAAGAGAAGTTGTCGTTGGTGAGGATAACATAACTCAGATTTGTGAATTTGAGTTGTTACCATATGTCACGTAACCAGCATTTGGAGCAAGTTTGAGATCACGCAGAAAGTCTTTCAGCCATGTCATGTGCATCGAACAAGCACTATCAATATACCATATTATATCTTGTTTCGAAGCACAGAGTGCCTGCAAAATCAATTAGTTTTGGAACTTTTAGGCTCCGAGTTAGGTTTAGGGACTTTGAAACAGGCTTTGGACTTAGACTGTGACTTTTGAACAACTGGTGTCTCAGAGGGTTTATTCTGACAGACCTTTGGGAAAGAAGCAAAATGCCAGGGTTTTTTTCATTAATCCATAAATCGTATTCAACTAAAGGTTGTTTGGACACTGCTTTTCTCGGACCAACAGTTTTCTAAGATGTAGGAATCACTATGTTGGCAGAAGTAACCGAAGCATTTTCAACCATTTTACTTTCCACTCAAAATTTTGTTTTGAATTCGTTGAGGATTTTTTAACAGTAGTGTTCTTACTAACTCGTTCTTTACTTGTTGCTTTTGATGGTACATTTGGTTTTGGAAATTGTTGTGGTTTGAAAATAATACCATCAGACCTAGCAATAAATACAGAAGAAACTGTCTGAGGAGAGTCAATATTTACACAATGAGTCTCGACAGTAACCTTTTTCATATTAGGACCGGCAAGCTAGTTTTGAGCCACCCGACTAGGAGGAATGGATGGCCTTTGAAGAATGTTAACATGCGAAAAGGTATTGTGGTTCCTATTGGTCCGGCTAACTGTCCGAGATACTTTCTTTTCGAATCTCTCAATGAATCTGGAATCTTTCATTGACTTGATTTCTTTCTTGAGGGCATTTTTATCATCGATCTTAGGGTTGAAAACCCATTTATTATTTAACCAAGATTTCTTTCGAGAGTCAGATGATGACTTGGAATTTTGTCTAGATGACGGATTGTGAAACTTAGGCTTGATTGGCACAAAAGTTGTTTTTTAGATCATTTCATAATTAGAGACACACGAGTCAGATGAATCATCACATACATTTTCTTCATCAACTTCACTATCTAGTGATGCCCAAATGAAATTTGATTTATCAGAGTCATGTTCAGTTGTATCGAGAATTATTTCCTCAACAAAACAATTGTTCGGAGGACCAAAGTTCGGAATTTGAACTCCAATACAGATGATGTCAGGGAATGAATCTGAAGTCTGATTAAGGTCCAGGGGTATGAGAGGCGGAAGAGGTGTGGAATTAGGACATTTAACAACTATGGGTTGGAACTCAGGAATTAGAGATTGGAATTGGTCTGAAGTCTCAGGAAGGCGCAATAGTGGCGAGACAGGAGTATCCGAATGTTTGATGTTTGGAACGTCTCCCATAAAATTTAGATTTTGCAACCCCTTCAAAGGACGAACAACAGGTTTTTGAAATTCATTTCCAAGGCCTGGTGCTTTGGAGTATGGATGATGAAAATTATGATTCATCTGTTGAATATCAATTGAATGATGTAAAACATCAATTTTGGCATTAAGACGTTTTTTACCAGAAACTAAAATATTTATTTCAGAAAAGGTAATTTCACATTTGTCTTTTAAAATGATACATTCATCTTGAGACATTACAAGATCTCTTTATAGTGATTCAAACTTAAGCTTTCTATCTTCAAAGCGTAATCTAAGGTGAGTTAGTTCACTTTCCAGCTTCTCACTTACTTCTATGACAGACCCATACGCTTTATGGATGATGGTCACATTTTATTGGATATGATTTGGATATGGTTCACAAAGAGATAAATAAATATTATTTTTAGCAATCATAGATTTTACTTGTTGAACGATGCTTCTGACTGGTGGATCATTGGTTGCCATGTAGCAAAAGTTTGGCTCAGCATCTTCATCGTCTGCTTCTGAACCTGATGACCAGTATTGTTTATCACATTCGATCATCTGTCTCGCCATAAGACACATATTCCTTCCAATACTCAAATCATCCTCGTCTCCAAAAGACCAGTACCCTTCAACATCTCTTGACACCATAGAAAAAAAAGCTTTCTCATTTGCTGCCATCTCTTGAGCTATGCGAGAATAGTATGTAGAATCCTTAACCTTTTGGTTTCTGAGTGGTTTCAGCCAAATAATCTATGGCAAAATGGTTACCAAGTCCACACTTACGACAAATGATCTTGGGTTTATCTGACTTTGGAATATCATGGGATTCTGAGGGGTGGCTTGATGATGAGATGTTGGGTTTGTAACAGGTGGGTTCTTTGAAGGTTTAGGAAAAGGTTGAGGATTATTTTGATGAGAAGTTTGGAATCAGTTTTGATATAGTTAGTGACTGGGATTCCATGGACGCTTGTATTTCATTGACAATAGTACAAATTCCTGTTGGAAGCGAAGTTCGGACTCATCTGCATCGACATCAAAATTTTATGGAAGGTTCAGAACAGGTGGAGTGGGTGGAGTAGGGAAGGTTGGTTGAGCGGGCGAAATAGGTGGGATAGTTTCGAAGGGAACTGACACGGGTGGATTCAGAATAAGCGGGTTAACATGACTAACCAAGGCAAGAGGACCTCCAAACCGTTCCCTTAATGTTTGTGTAACATTAGATTTGTGGCCTTGTAGTTCTTCAAAGAGTTGATAAAGCTTCAGCTTCATTAGATATCCATTACTCTGAATACATGACTTGACGTTACCCCAGCCTTTTCTAAGGCTATTGATAAACTTCAGATTGTACTCAAGAGGAGTTCTGATTATTCTGTGTGCGGTCATGTTGTTTACAACAATTCAATATCTATTTTAACTCGAGGCTATGGATTCACCTCAAGTAGTGGTGAAGGTATCAAAATCCTTAACAACCGAAGTCAGACGTTTATCTTTCATATTATCGAACCCTTCAAATAGATCATGAAGAGTGTCCCGAATCTCTTTTGTAGATTTGCACAAATTAATGTGCTCAAAGAGAGATGGAGGAACACCGAACACCATTTCGGAAAATGCAATCTGGTCCGCATGCAATTTCTCGAAGTCTACAGCGGTGAGAGGTGATGGGTGTTGATCTTCTTGGCCCATGAGTGTTGCAGCAGAATCTGTCAATGTTTGTCTGTCGGAACATAAGGACCTTCTTTCACATATCTCGATATTTCTTCACCTTTTTTTCCATTCCAAGTAAAACTATTTCCATCCTAATTTTCTGGTTATCATACTCTTCAACAACTAGTAATGGGGCACGAGGAGGGCAACTCACACTATTTGCTATTTGCATTGAATACATTTGTTGACATTGATTAGGAACAGCCATTGAAGTTAGTATATTAGAGTAGAAGCAGTATATAGAATATTTTTATCCTGAACATAGAAATGATTAAGATACCAAGGTAATCTCAGATCAACCAAAATATGTTCTTATGGATTACAACCATTCAAGCTCTTATACGAATTATGAAAACAAAAAAACAATGCACAGACAAGGTTTGAAAACTCAAACCTTGAGTTAATCTT
Organism: Lactuca sativa; assembly: GCF_002870075.4. Taxonomy (NCBI): domain Eukaryota; kingdom Viridiplantae; phylum Streptophyta; class Magnoliopsida; order Asterales; family Asteraceae; genus Lactuca; species Lactuca sativa. The sequence continues at coordinate 313,656,209 of NC_056627.2, read as the reverse complement.
TAAGATGAATGTATGATTCTAATTACTTGGTGCAGTCAAGTCTGGTAAACCAGTTAATACTTGAAAATTATATTCAACAAAGTACGCAGGTAGAAAAATGAAGTAAGTTTAAGTATAATCAAAGTAAAGACAATTTAGAACAAGAGGAATGAAAGTGAAATATATTGACATGCAAAAAAGTTTGAATTGATGTGAAGAGAATATCAATTTCTTCTATTCTTGGTTATTAATTCATGAAACATTCACTCCTTAAATAGCAAAGGAGAAACATGGTACAAACCGAAGTACAATCTAAGGACTAGTTAATACAATGAGTTTGAAAAATATGAAACTTAAAAGATTTGCCTTAGTATTCCTAAGAACTGTTACATCAATAAAAGATAAAAAGCATTAAATGCTTTTACAGACTCTAACTTCGGACACACTTCATCTCAAATCAAAATGAGCTTCGGATCTACTTCACATCTCGGAATAGAATTGACGTTAGCTTTGCTTTGGATTGCTAGAGGTTACTTCTTATGTATTAACAAAGATTTCTCTTTTGACGAATCTCTCAATCGACGTATTGAACTCACTTTGTTTTTTTTGTTGGTTGATGAGTCTCGTAAGATGATTTGCAATCTGATATCGAGTTGAGGTTGGTTGATGATGATTTGAGAAATCAACTCTATCGAATAGAATTTCGAAAGTTCAGAGGCTGTGGAGTTGAATTTCAAGCTTTATAGTTGAAAGAATGATAGGAAAAAGGAAGAATCGAAAGTTTGAATTTTCAATTTGGTTTTGGAGTCGTAAGTTTGGAACCGAAAGTGAAGAACTTGTATCATTGTTCATTGGTTTGATTTTCTACAATCGAGAATGAATTCAAAACCATCACAATGTTTGAAATGTTATCATCCACTCACTCTCCCAATAATAACAGATCAACTACATAGAAAATATCAGAAACGGCAAGATGATCTTAATCGATTTTGGCTCCCTGAAATAAAGCTACACCTACTACATCCTCAATGGAAACATGAAGTCCTTCCATTATGATAATGAATAGCAAATGAGATAAATGATCTCTTTTTTATTAAACCCCTCTCCACCTAAAACTCCTAAGTGTGGTTATTGTTTAGGAGAACATATGACTTGTCTGAGATCATGCATCCATTGATCCAATTTCCTCCCAAACCCGAGGATGTCATAATTTGGTGAAGATATTCCCACGCAGGGAATTATACACCTTCTTGAAGTCAATCTGTAGAACTGTAAACTATTTTTCTTTCATTTTCATATAATAATTCAATATTTCATTAACCATGATCGGGCTATCAAAAATTTGTTGGCCTTTAACAAATGTCGACTTCTTTACACATATAACATTGTTACCCTCACGAGAAATATGAGTTTCAATAAATTTGGCAATGATCTTGTATTGCATGTCGACGAAACTAGTAAATGGGATTATATGACTACCATGGGACTATAAAATTTTGGGATCAAGGTAATAAATGAGTAATTGTAAGCATTATGGATAAACAAGTACTCAAAAAAGTTTTTACACAAAATCCATAATATCTTTTTGCATGAGATCCTAAGAAATTTTTAAGAAAGTAAAAGAAACACACCGGGTCTTGGAGATTTATCACTACCACAAGACCAAATCGCATATTTAACCTCATGAAGTTTAAAACCCCACTCCAAGCAAGAAGCCTGATGAAGTTAAATATTTAAATGTATGATTCAGATTTGTAGTCTAATTCCCTCAAAGTTGTTAAACTTTTTTTATAAATATCATGAAACACTTACTGAACAAGTCCCAAAGCAGTAATCTAGTCACCCTCACACTTAGCTCCATGTATGAAAAGTTGATGACGCTTCTTATGAAAAGTTGTAGACGCCAAATTACCACACTGTTATTTGATCTTGTGATAAGTTGGAACAACATGCTAGTGATAGGCTTAGGATCTTCAGGAATTGCATGATAGAATTGTCTGATTATATGATGCCTGATAGCATAGGGTTTCCTTATATGAAATTGACATCATTAATGTAGTTGCTTTGTGTATGCATCATAGTTGTACATAACTAAGATTATATAGCCTGAGAATGTTTGGTTTGGCCTTATTTCTTGTTCTTGTTTGATGAAGGACTTAGGTTAGGATCAGATATTCGAATGTCTATAGTGTCCAGTGTTATGTATCATTAGCATACACGAGTGCTGCAAGATTGGTAAAAGTTTCATGGATGAGTTGTGTGGGGTCAGCCAGCCAGTTTCGTGATGTTTAGCCTTCCTGTAGGGAGTGAGGATTGAGTGTATGCGTATACTAGTGTGTATTATTAGTGTTGTTCGGATGATCATTTAGACAAATATGGGTAGGAGTGGAAGGTAGTATGGGCATGTATTACTGGAAGCACATGACCTATACACGTAGCAGGGAAGTAATAACCCTGGGGCTTGGTTAATAGTTGGTTTACCTAGTATGATATGCGTTTAATTTGATTTGTCTCTGTTTATTTTCATTATGTGACAACGAGACGATTTAAGATAGGATCAGGATCGGGATCAGGAGCTAGTAGATAGCGTGGGCCAGCTTGTCCGAGGACAGGATTAGGGAGATCCTTTAGGAGGAGGTTGTTGCTCACTTTTGAGCACAGTTGCCAAAGATGTTTGGGTCTATTAAGACCGCCATGGTGTAGTACTTTGACGAGCGTTATGTTGCATTATCTGAGGCTACTGATGTTGCAACCACCACAGTTGTTGCAGCTTCTAGGATTGGTGTTGGGAGAGCCCTTCAGTATCGGGACTTCGACATTACAAAGCCCCCGACTTTTGACGGATTTCAGGATCTGATCATAGCCATGAGTTGGCTGTCTGACATCGAGGGATGCCTTTTCACTTGCTCTAGCCCAACTGACTAGAGGGTTAGGTGTACTCTAAACCTTCTTAGGTACGAAGCGAAGGATTGGTGGAGACTTGTTACTAGCTCGTTTTCTCTTGAGCAAAGGACTGTAGTGAATTGGGAGTAATTCTCAGAGATGTTCCATTCTAGATATGTTCCGCTAGTTGCGTGTGAGAGGTTAGCTAAGGAGTACTTGGGTTTGAGACAGTGGACTGAGTTGGTAAAGGAGATCACCAAGATGTTTACGGACAGGGCCGTGTTTTTTCTAAAGTTTTCTGCTTCTGAGCAAGCTCAAATGACCCATTACTTCAGTATGCTCAAGATAGACATCAAGTTGTTTGTATCCACTCAGCATTATGGTTCATTGTTGGAGTTGTAGGAGGCTGCCATGCAGCGTGAGATTAAGATGGATCTCCAGAAGAGAGAGCAGAGACCGGCCACAGCGTAGTCGCATCCTGCACCAAAGCGGTTCAGGGCCGCTGATACTAGATCTAGGAGTCAGAGGGGCCGCACTTGTGGGAAGTGCGGAAAGGTTCATGACGGAGCTTATTGATCTTCTTTGGGATGCCACAAATGTGACAAGCAGGGCCACATTGCAAGGGATTACCGACAGTAGGCTCTAGCTTCCGACATTAGACTTTGTTATCAGTCTGAGCAGGTGGCCATATGAAGGCCCAGTGCCCCTTTCTTGCTGCCAGGCTAGCGCAGGCTCCAACGCCCGCTACTCTGAGGATCGCGTGTGCGAGCCAGGGCAGGGCAGAGCCCTTAAGGGCTCAAGGTCGCGATTTCCAACTCATGGTAGAAGAGGTCAGGTCAGTACTATACATCGTGACCAGTATGCTTCTAATTAGTATTATGTTGAATATGTTTTATGTTATGTTTATACATATGCTCCTAATAGATACATTCTTAGTGAACTCTTTGCCTACTCTTGTGTTATTTGACTCGGGCACGACTCGGCCCTTTGTATCCTGATCATTCAATAGGGAGTTTGATATGCCTATTAGGGAGTTAGAGTGTCCGTTGCGGGTTTTTATCGCCAACGAACACGGGGTTTCTGCATGTGCAATGTATCAGGGTTGTATATTGGAGATCTTCGGGGTGCCTTATCTGATTGATCAGATCCCCATCTGTGACATCCCTAAATTCGCGGTCGTTTTAAAAATTTTATTTATGCGTATTTAAAAATCAAACTATCCATTTTAAAGAATAATATTGAGGAATTTGTTCCCAGAAAATATGATAAATATATTAATATAGCATTTCCGAAGAAATGTATTTTCTTTATATTAGAACATTGGGATGCCATAATCAATACAAAAACATAAGCATAAACAGTCCTTACATTCATGTATACTAATAATTTACATCTCCTTTAATCTCTCAGTGTAATGTATCATCGTATCGGCACTTGTGATACAAGTAAACTAAGTGGGTCAGGTTGGGAAACCTGGTGAGTACATAGGGTTTTTAACTCATAATAATATAATTATTATGTTTAATCATCAAAAAATTAACCTAACCTCCCATCCCCATTATTTTCTTTATTCTACCCTAAGAATCATCTATTCTTCATCCATTCATTCCTAAGGATTGTCCTAAGGAATAGGCACGAAGTCCATCGCTACCAGGGTTTATCTAACAGGCATTAAGTCCATAGTTGTCAGTACTATCTATTAAGCACTAAGTCTATAGCTGCCAATGTTCATCTATAAAGCACGAAATCCATAGCTGCCAATGTTTATTTGTAAGGCACTACGTCCATAGCTAACAGGGTTTTTAGAGTACATCTGGTGAACACATCATTCACAACACCTACAGGTTATGAGCCTGCTAGTGTTCCACCAGACTGTCTAGAATAGTCAGTGGTCATCATCTATACTCTGCTAGATGACTGGATCATCACTTGGGGTCAAGGCTTTTCATCATCTTTAACCTCTCATCATCCACATCATCTTTCATCTCTCATCTTTCATTTACCCATCTTTACCCAATATATTTATAGGTACCAAAACACATATACATTTTAAATCAAGTAAAATGTGTATATTTTGTACATCCAGCATAGATATCAAGAATACAGATAATATGCAAACATAGCACATAATTTATATTAAATATGTGTAAGATGAAAGTAACTATGCACTCACTTGTTAAAGTGATGACTTGAAATTCAGACAGCGCTTCACTTCCAACAATCGTCTTTTCCTTCGACGAAAGCTAACATTATTATCGCTAAGTTTTAGTCTAATATTTATTGCGACTAATTAAATCAAGGTCTACGAGCGATATTGTTTTATAAGTGTTAAACAATACATTTCAACTACTATGTACAGACAACGGCCAGACATGAAAAATCGGAGGGCAGGACCGTTTTGGCATTTAAGCTGTTCTAAAATCTAACAATCCTATGCGGCCCTTCAAACTAGATTCCCCATTCCATGAGCAGTTAAAAGGTATTATAATAACATTCTGTATAATTTATAATACTTAGAACATGTATTATTTATAGGTTCATAATAATGATAATGAACTTAAACATAAGTTTTACCTAAAGTAGGGTAAGAATAACTCTCTTACAAGGGGGTTTTAGCTAGGAGCCGAGCTCTGCGGGGCAGAACATTGTCGTTGAATGTTTCTAAAATGATTCTTGTAGCTCTTCAGCGCTCACCTTACTATACTAAAACAACAGAAAGATAAGTCGAATCACGAGGGACCTAAATGCTCAGGAGATAAGAAGAGAAAGATTCTTGAATCAAGAGAATGGTGCAAGAAATATGAGAGCTTAGATCCTTTTATTTATAGTAATTGACATTTCAAAAACACCATCTATAGTTACTTAAATGACCTTATAGTCATTTAAACAACTAAACAACCTATTATAATACTATTTTAAATAGATTTAATGATATTTGTACTAAACTAATGTCGAAAGTACTCAACACTATTCTTGTAACGACAGCATCGTCGATACCTTTCTAATGATATATACATATATATGATTTATACTTTATTTTAATAAGTAAATATGATATTATAAATTATAAATCGTTCATACGAACTCCATTTTTGATGTTCTTTATATCCACGTATAGCTATCGATGAGATCTACAACTTTCGTTTAGACTCCGTCGGCTAATTTTGATTTTATTTTTCGTCCATATTTTTATAAAATAAAATCATTTTGCTAAAATCATAAATCTCTCGTACAGACTCCGTTTTTGGCATTCTTTTTCTCAAAAATCTTATTTTAAAGAGTACTACGATTTTCTTTTTGGTGGTTTTAGCTAAAAGTCAACCATTCTCTTCGTAGCTTTTTACGTCATACATTCATTGTGCGCGGCTGACTTTTATATCTTATAAAAATCATATCTAATTCATACGGAGTCGTATTTATACGAAATTTATATTTTTGGGATCAGGAAGACGTGTACTTTCTAAAGATATAATAATATATATGTTTTGTCGCACTTATTTTTACGATTTACAGACGATTCGGCTGATTTTTCCTATTGTATTATACTATAATAATCATGAAACACATAATATTCATATAATTCTTCTTTATTATGTTAAATAGGTTAGAATTGTTGACCCTAACTATTAATTTGGTTAAGATTATTTATCCTAGATCATCTTCTATAAAAAAAATTATTTTTAATGCTTTTTATATCTTAATTGACTAGCTTGAATCTGCGGGTGTTACACTATCCCCATGGGAGATGTTTGTGTGATAGTGGGAATGGAGTGGATGAGCAAGTTTGGTGCCATGACTGACTGTGAGGGCTAGCGAGTGGTAGTTCGAACCCTAAGTGTGGGAGAACTAGTTATCTATGGAGAGGGCACTAGGGTTGGCTTTGGAATTTGTTCGGCATCCAAGGCTCGTCAATATATTGAACATGGGTGTGCAGGTTACTTGGCTTATGTGGTTGATACTTGAGTTGGCGATCAGATTTCAGTTTCAGAGGTTTCAGTTGTCAGGGAGTTTGCTGATGTGTTCCCGGAGGAGTTACCCGGTGTGCCTCCTAAGAGGCAGCTTGAGTTCAGGATTAATCTTGTGCCAGGTGCGGCCTCGATTGCCAAGGCGTCATATTGCTTGGCACTACCTGAGATGCAGGAGCTACTAGGCGAGCAGTTCATCAGACCAAGTAGTTTTCTGTAGGGAAAGTCGATACTGCTCATCAAGAAGAAGTTAACGGATTTGCATTGATTACCGGGAGTTGAACAAGTTAACGGTGAAGAACCGTTATCCCCTTCTACGGATTGTTGACCACTTTGATTAGTTGCAGGTCACATCTTGGTTCTCCAAGATAGATCTAAGGTATGGGTATCATCAGGTGAGAGTGAGAGAGGAGGATGTGGAAAAGACCTCATTCCAGACTCGTTATGGGCATTACGCGTTCGTGGTAATGCCATTTAGGCTCACTAAGTGCTTGCTATGTTTATGAATTTGAGGAATCGGATATGCATACCGATGCCCGATCGATCCGTCATTGTGTTTATTGATGATATATTGGTGTATTCCAAGACCATAGAGCAGCATGAGGAGCGCCTTCGAGAGCTTTTGGGGGTTTTGAGGCGAGAACAAATTTATGCCAAGTTCTCAAAGTGAGAGTTTTGGTTGCGAGAGTTCCAGTTCCTTGGGAACCTTATTAACCTGGATGGGATTTTGGTCGATCCGACTAAGATCGAGGCTGTGATATAGTGGGAGTTCTGAAATCTCCCTTAGATATCAGGAGTTTCTTGGCTTTGGCAGTGTACTATCGGAGATGCATTTAGGACTTCTCCAAGATTGTTGTACCCCTCACTCATCAGGTGAGGAATGGGGTGGATTTCTGATGGGGCCCTGAGCAACAGTCAACATTTGAGACTCTACGGCAGATATTATGTGAGTCCCCGGTATTGACCCTCCCATAGGGGGTCGAGGATTTTGTGGTATTATGTGATGCATCCATCACCAGTTTGGGGGCGGTCCTCATGTAAAGAGGACGAATGATTGCTTATGTTTCACGGCAGCTGAATTCGCATGAGACGCGATATCCCACGCATGACGTAGAGTTGGGGTGGTGGTTTTTGCCCTCGTGCTTTGGAGACATTATCTGTATGGGGTCTGTTATAATGTCTATACAGATCACAAGAGTTTGAAATAACTGATGGACCAGTCGAACCTGAACATGAGGCAGCACAGGTGGCTGGAGGTCGTTAAGAATAATAACTACGAGATCCTTTACCATCCGGGTAAAGCGAATGTGGTGGCGGATGCTTTGAGCCACAAGTTGGTTGGGTCTTCGGTCGGGGAGATATGTATGAGTATAGTTGTTGATTCTCTGCTTTTGGAGTTGATCAGAGAGGCTCAGGTTGAGGGAGTTTGGAAAGAGAACTGGAAGAAGGAAAGGATCATGGGTGAGATTGACAGATTTGTTACGGATAGTCAAGGGTTGTTGACCTGGTGTAGTCGGGTTTGGGTTTTAGTTTCTGGTGGGTTGAGACAAATTGTGTTAGAGGAGGCTTATAAGTCTCTTTTTTTATACACCCGGGAGCCACCAATATGTATTGGGATTTGAGATTGAGCTATCGGTGGCCGTGTATGAAGAGGGAGATAGCTTGGTATGTCGACAGATGATTAAGGTACAAGATAGTCAAGGTTGAGAATTAGAGGCCGCATGGCAAGATGCAGCCTTTGGAGGCCTTCCATATGGAAATGGGAGCAGATCACCATGGATTTTATCACCAAGTTGTGGAAGACGGCAAAGGGTTTTGATGTTATATGGGTCATCATGGATCGATTAACCAAGAGTGCCCACTTTTTGTCCAACCAGTAGAGCTCTTCGGCCGAAATGTTTGCCAATGTTCATGTCCAAGAGATTGTCACTTGCCATGATTTCTAGTTTCCATGGTTTATGACCGAGATGCTTGGTTCACCTCTCGTTCCTAGCAGAAGTTCTACGAGGAACTAGGAACGGGGTTGCATTTCAGCACCGCATATCATCCACAGACCGATAGCCAGAGTGAGTGGACGATCCATACCGTTGAGGATATGTTGTGGGCATTCGTTATTGATTTTGGTGGGAGTTGGGATTCCTAACTACCTCTTGCAGAGTTCTCCTACAACAATAGTTATCACTCCAGCAATGGTGTTCTGCCTTTTTTAGCTCTTGTATGGTCGAAGAAGTCGTACCCTGATTTGTTAAGGAGAGTTTGGTCATAGGGTTATGGGAAGGACTGAAGTAGTCCTTCTGACCATGGAGCTTATTCAACAGATTAGGCAGAGACTACTGACTACTCAAAGTCGGCAGAAGAGCTATGCCGATAGGCGCCGATCTGATTTAGAGTTTCAATTCGGCGGTATGGTACTCCTGAAGGTCTCACACTGGAAGGGTGTTATATGCTTCAGGAAGAGGGGGAAATTGGGTCCCCAGTATATTGGACCTTTTCGGGTAATTTCCATGGTTGGCAACATGGTTTACAGGTTGGATCTACCCGAGGAGCTCCGTCAGATTCACTGCACCTTCCATGTTTCTCAGTTGTGAAAGTGCGTATTGGATGATGAAGAAGTGGTTTCCTAGGATGATATTCAGGTCGACGAGCACATGAACTATGTTGAGAGACCAGTGACTATTCTACAAAGAAAGATGAAGGTCCTGCGCAACAAGGAGATACATTATTGTAAAGTTATAGTGGCAACATTAGAGAGGCTCCGAGTGGACCTAGGAACTAGAGATGGAGATGCGAGAGCATTATCCTGAGTTATCCGCAGCGGCACACTTCGAGGATGAAGTCTAAACAAAGTGGGAGAGAATTGTAATATCCGGATGATAAAGTACTTCTAATTTCAACCCTATAATTTAATTATGTTGCATTTTTGTAATTTGCCCCGGGGGGAGTACGCCATGCTTATGTTTGTACGCTGAGCATCCTAGTGTTGGATTAGGTGTCTAAGTTCATAACTACTCCTGGAATATACTTGACCTGATTAGCATGGTCCATTTGGGTTGCATAGCATTGCAACATTTGGATAGACTAAATGAGAGAAAGGACACTTAAGGATTATTAATATATTATAAGTTCTAATATATTAATAATATTAATTAATTAGTATTTATCAAAGAATTAATTTGGAATTAATTAAGTGATCAAAAAGAGACTAATTAAATATATGAGGTTGATTGTGTAAATGGTCTAATGATCCATGGTTTGTATGGATTGGGATAAAACCCATATGGTGCTCCATGGATAGTCCATGGAGATTACAAACCCATGGATCTTGGAATATGGAAAGCCATGGCAATTAGGGTTTACATGGTGTAACCCTACATGTGCCACAACTATAATGTGACAACCCAAAATTTCCATTCTGTACAAACCATATCAAGTCAGTAGAAGAGTAGAACAGTTACAGAGAATTTCCAGACTTTTGGGTATAAGTTTGAGTATTTCAGGATTTACACTTAAGGAGATATCAGGAGAGTGGACGCACTAGGGTTTTGTGCAACACTGTTATTTCAAAACTCTATGCTATTAGAGTTTATTTCGTGAATAAAATATTTTCTGCCAAAAATCCCAGGACTATATATAGGATTCTAAACCATATTTATTCATTAGTTACATTTCCAACTAGAGAAAAGCCGAATTCTCTCTCAAGGATCTTCGGATTTTCGTTCCGGAAAGTGAGTACTTCTATCTAGTGTTGTTTTAAAGCTTCTTATATGCTTAATACACTAGAAATCATAGGAAAACACTAAGATCTGAGAGTTTACCGCCCAAGAACACCTGGGGGAGTAAACTCTTTTATAATGGTCACATGGTGCCTGGTTCCTTCCTTAAGCAATGAAACTAGTTTAGACATGTACCCTAATGTGTTTATGACTAGAAAACACCATAAGAACACCAAGAGTAAGGTGTTCACGGCCCAAGAAGTTCCAGGGCAGTGAACTCCAAACAATAGGGCCAAATGGTGCTATAAACTCTTCTAAAGCCTTGTACACTAGCCTAGTTTAGTTCCTAGTTAAATTAGGGACTTGAAAACACCAAAAACACCCTCCCAAGGGAGATTACGGCCGTAATCTCCAAGGGATTTGGTCCCAGGGCCGTAAACTCCTAAAAGGAGTTATATAATGCCCTAAACTCTTCCATAGACCAAGCCATTTAAGTAGAAATGCTTCTTAAGGTCTTGTAGAGCATCCAACACAAAATGGTCATATAAGTATGAGCTTACGACCGTAAACTCATGAGTTTACGACCGTAAAATCATTTGTTAGTGATATTAGGTTCGTGAACTCCCTTATGGAGTTTTCCTTGAACCCTACACACAATAGCTTCCCCAACAAACACTTAGATGCAATCCTAGTGGCTAATAACACTTGATAAAGGTGTTTAGCATGTCCTAGGGTGTCTTAAATTGTTTATTAGATGTTTATAGACTAATTTGATACATATATGTGATATTATATGTTAACTAGGATCATAGAGTGTGTTCAAGACTTCACTTGACACCTAGCCATCCTACCTCTTCAGTTCATCCGTACCACTCACAACAGGTGAGTTCATACCCCTTAATCAATCTTTCAAATGTTTTTAAATACTTTATGGGGGGATACAAGTAGAATCATGCTACTTATTATATCAATCACATGTGATTAATAAACAACATTCAAATGATTTACTACATATTAGCCGTTTTATCAAATAGTTTCTTTCAAATGTTTTTCATAAACACATTATATGTTTAAAACTCCTTATTAAACTGTACATTTTACTTTGTATGTTTCATTTCAAACTCATTTACAATTGTGTTTCAACCCAATGTTTATTTATACTTAAACTGTTTTATCAAACACATGCTTTCAACCCGTTTTATAGATTGACATCAAGTCAATCTTTTCTTAGATAATAATTATGTGCAAAGGTTTTACAAAACTTATTTTATGCTTTTATATTATCAATTTCATGCCTATATATGTATAGATATATAAGAAATGTTTAGAAGACTTAGGAAGGGTATTCACCCTATTTCCTTTTCGCGCTTGAGATGTGGTCTGGTGGGATATCGGGTACCCGTCCGAAGGTCGTTTAAATATTAGTTATATATCATGTGTACATATATAGTCATAAAGGTTCTCCCAGTTCATTCAATACCCTTGGGTAGCAAGGGTATACTTCCATGTTCATACATACCAGTTATATTACTAGTAAGCTACCATATGGGTAGTTTAGGAAGATACTAATACTAATACTAGAACAATAAATCACACAAAGAGTCAGTTCATACATGAGTCATAATACTTAGTGATGAGAAACAAAAATAATACATAGTGATGAGAAACAAACATAATACATAATGATGAGAAACAAACATAATACTTAGTGATAAGAAACAAACATAATACTTAGTGATGAGAAACAAACATAATACTTAGTGACGAGAAACAAACATAATACATAGTGATGAGAAACAAACATAATACTTAGTGATGAGAAACAAACATAATACTTAGTGATGAGAAACAAACATACAGACTAGACAGAGGAAGAACACACAATACAGCTAGCACATACATTACATATACATTACATTTAGTTAGGTGAGCCATTAAACGGGTCATGACACTACCTGCCATGACCGTTTTTGTGTCTAGAATCTCCTTAATTAGGGAGCGTATGAGTTTGCGTATAGATCTATACTGAATTGACTATCCTACACCTTGCTGCTCGCTACAGTGGGACTTGCAAGTCTACGGGTGCCAAATGTCATTTCTTACGGTGTCTTACATCGTCGTTTTACTACAGTCGGTAGCAGGATACAGGTCGATCACATGTTACTTTAAATTACATTAGATTTAAGGTAGTTAGTATGGTTGTAATTAGATACTACACCATAGTACTGTTTCATTTTCCCATTACATTCACTTCGTGAACATTCACACGATGCACGGTAATGTAGAAACTATATTTTTGGTTAATGATAGTCAGATTTGGGAAAATACACACTCTTACAAGAGACACACACAGACACTAGATGCCTTGGTAGAAGTATACGATTAGTAGGAAACATAGGGCTTCCTAGGATCATTCAAAACATTTTCATACTTACAGTTCATATACATTTTCAACACCTACAGTTCATTTACATACAAATACTTACATACAAATTAAGACACTAAAATACTTATGATCTCACCAGCTTTAAAGTTGATACTCTCTTTCAAAATAACTTTTATCCTCAGGTCAACCATAGACAGGTACCGATGCAAGGTTCAGAGAAGATGGTGCTCGTTCAAGACTCATCTTTCATTTTGATTTATACTTTAGTGTTTATTATATATTGATAGAATGCACTTGTATTAAAATTATATTATTAATGAAATGGATAATGTTGTTGCTTGTTTACTACTTTTTATTGTTGTGATACTATACATGACGTCCTCCGCCTCATAACGTTTCCCGCCGTTCATGGTTTTGGGTGTGACAGATTGGTATCAGAGCATTGTTTATAGTGAATTAAGTATATCAACCCATAAAAGATATACTAACTATAAATACAATGGGATTAAAAATACTCTGACCAAGATTTTATACTTTAAATAATAAAATATTTAATTAAGTATACGTGCCTGCATTCATACTAAAATCAGTGTCACTAGGACAGTACAAAAGAATTATGATTGTTGGGCAACACAGGTGGACTTAGAGACATATGGTCAAAACTGGGAAGATATAGCATGATCAACTATATTATCCGAGGGTTGACTAGCATGTGCCTAAGTTTAATTGTGTGGTTGCAACAAGTCTAAAATCATACCAACCCTACCACAATGAGAACAATAGAACATAACATTAAACTTAAAATACTATAGGGGTATTTGGTGTTATTATAAGTACTTTATACTTGAGAACTAAAATGGGATCTTCATTACAAAGTTGATAGTTGCTAAGTGGATACACTATGGCTATATGTAACTAGGATATTATAGACTTAGAATCTGTGAAAATTTTGCTTTACCCTTATTCTGTGTGAATTTGGAGATAAGATCACTTATTCGAAGGCCTATCCTGTTTCGATTACATACAACTGGTATGCACTTCACAAATAGTGATGTAACTAATGAAGATTTTCTAAATAATTATATAGATAGTTTAACTAATAATTATTTTCTTACCCCAATTCTCACGTAGATAACATGGCTGGACTCCATCCCCGCGACAACCAGTACCTTCCGAATGAGGTCATTGTTGGATGGTTTGAAGAAGAACCAGAGAATGATTATCCTATCCCTTTGAATGATCACCATGATGAAGACCTTACGGACGATGCTAACTCCGAACCCGAGGTTGAGAACCTACCCCAAGCAGCTCCCTTTCCAATTCTTAACCCTCATCCAGCTTTTCATGGCCCGATGCCTGAGTGGGTGGAATGCTTGGTAACATGGAGCCAAGGACAAGATCAGCCCATGCCATTTAATGGTGACCGAAGCTTCTATGACCTGAGCAATGGGGGCTCAACAGACAGAATCTTGCCAATCTTGGTCCGCAGAGTGGCCCGAAATGAGATTCAAGGCAGGACAGCCCTACATCAGATCACAGAAGTTGTCGCCAATGCGAGAATGCATACCCTCCGCACCATTTGTCTAGAAGATGCTCGTGAGAGATCGGAGAGAAACCATGAAGCCCTGCTGCGAGCACTGGCTGCATCACGAGCTGAAGTCATAGAACTCTACGTACGCCATAGAGTGTACGAAAGACACCTACTTGATGTGGAACGTCAACTGGCTGAACTAAGAGTTCACCAGAGGGATGACCGTCGCCAGTAATGGATGTTTTACTTTATTTTTCCTTGTTAGAAAGGAATCGTTTTCTGTCTATGCCCGATGTGGCATTTTCTATGAAACTATCTTGTACTATAAGTACTTTTGGTTAGGTCCTTATGCTGTCAAGAACTATCTTCTTTGGATATGATGTAATACCTTTTTACAAGGTCATTTTCCCGAACTTGTACATCATGAATATCAAAGATATTGACAGTCGGCTAACTCATGTGTCGTTCTTTATTCAAGTACTCTTATCATGCTTTCATTAGATTTTATCTAAAACATGCTTTAGTCAAGTCATTGGACTATAGCAAGTTAGCTCCGGAGACATTTCCAAGTCTCTTTCAGTGGTTGGATTCATGTTATTCACCAACCAAAGATACCTCAGCTTGAACGACAAACGTCTTGAGACCATTCTACGAACTTACTTCCACTCAGTACTAGGAATGCATCATAGGGATGTAGGTCAAAATTTCGAGAACATACCCTTACTCTCTTCTGGAACAATCGCACTACATCTAAGGTCAACCAGAATCGCTCACAAAATCCTTATCTTTCATGTTACAGAATCATGTCTTCATCCGGAAACAATCAGCCGAGCAACGAAACCCCTGCTCTTCCTATGGTCGCCGCTACTTTTCAAGCTATCGTTACAGCTTCTGTGACAGCTGTCCTTGCAAACCGCAGTACTGTCAACACAAGCAAGACTGGAAAAGGAGTTGACAATCCCGATCGTGTTAACGATCCGAGAAATCAACAAGTAGTAACCGTCGCCACCGCCCAAAACAACAACTCAGTGTTCAAGAAAAGAAAACGTCAAGCCAAAGTGGAACGCAAACGATTTCAGATAATTTCCATGCAACAACAACAAGTGGAAACCACTGTCATCCCAGTACCGAGCAGACCATATGAAGGAATACTCCCGAAGTGCGACCAGTGCAACTATCACCACAAAGGAATTTGCCGAGTCCGGCAATGCAATAATTGCAACAAGATGGGGTACATTGCTCGTTTCAGTAGAACTACCTCCACCACTGGAGCAAGCCTAGTTTGCTATAGTTGTGGTGAGGCAGGGCACTATTACAGAGATTGCCCAAAAGAGAAGATCAACGAAAGCAACCGTGTCCCCATAACTCCTACTCGACACTTCACTTCCACCACAAATATTGGTACTGTCCAGATATGTCACCAATGCGGTGAAATTGGACACCTCAAGAAGGATTGCCCGGTAGCGCAGAACTCTGGCACAAACGAGAAGATTCTCAGGATCACAGCTGCAGGAGAGCCTACTCCGGAACCGCGTCAATGTAATTTAGGCGTTTCGTTGTAACAGACTTATAAACCATCCAAAACTAGTGCAACTAGAGTCTTACCTTTTGCGAGATCTTGTCGGTATAGGGATGCTCGTGCTGCGTATACTTGTCTTTTGTAGTATACCTCATTCACAGCAATGGTCTTGTAGTAAGTCTAAAGTACTGTAACTCTATTGATGGTTGCACGGTTGTGTTTTCCTGTAACGCCTTATGTTCAAATCTAATGTCTTTAATTTTCCTTATGATTCCGACATTATCATACAACTAGAATCAATTTGATCCACACCATACCAGCTTCATAAGTACATCTCTTTCTCGGTAAACGTCGTTTTAGCGAAGCCGTCATATCAGAACACCGAAGTACTCATGCATGGAGTACCTCATAGTTCTTTTCCTTTCCGAAGAAATCCCCAAAGTACCACTCGTGCAGTATGTCAAGTTCAATCCAAGGATTCATACGGTTGATCTATCACTGAAGAATGTATACATAGGGGTGATATATAATCAAGGTTCTACAGGTTTAGATTTAATGATTCCACTTTAACTTCTTTTCCCTCGATGGGATATGAGCTTAAAGAAGAATCAGTTATTCGACTACCTTTTCAATCTTAATTATATATGACTCGTATACACGATTTTGTGATCGTTCAACCAAGTATGAATTTTAATGTGAACTTCAGGACGGAGACTGCCCAAGACTACGAGTAATCGCATCGTCATGTGAACAAACTTAGAACCCAGTATGACTCCCGTAAACAGATCGCCCTACAGTCTAAACAACCACGGAGATACAAGAACAGTCCGGACAACTTAGTGAACTGCACAGAAATAGAATAGGAAGACTAGGCTTCTCACCCTGGAGAACTCCAGTCATATTCTTCCAGAGATCGACGGGTTGCATCGTATGTAGCTTGGCTATCGAGGACTCCGTCAAGATTTTCCAGTAGGAATTGTTATCTCTGCCTTGCATAGATGAATTGGTTGAGCAAACGCAAGGAAAGAATTACTTTCAGAAATGGATCTGAGATCCGAATATCACCGGTTCGAGTGTTAGGGAAGGATGTCCGGAAGACTACCTTCCGAACTCGATGCGGACACTTCGAGTCCGTAGTGATACCCTTCGGATAGGACCAATACGCCCATAGTATTCATGAGCTAAATGAGTAGGGTACGTCTTTCTTACTTGGATCAGTTCTTCATTTCTCCATGTAATGACTTACTTATCTACACTCGTAGTAAGAAGGAATCCATGGAAACTTTACCCTCAGAGGAACTTTCGCGAAGTTCTCTAAGCACGAGTTTTGAAATTGAAGAGTCAGATTCCTATGACACACTATTAGTGATGTGAGAAATTTTGAGTAGTCTTTCAATTTGTCAAAACCGTTGAGAATTTGTCGACACTAGAGACGCCGACAGACATTCGCCAAATTCTAGGTCTTACAGACCTACTGTCATAGTTCATTCAGAACTCCTTGTAAATTACAGAAACCCTTTAGACTTTGACCCAGCAAGGGGTGGCCCTTGACTGGGAAGTTTAGCAAGAGAAAGAACCTTTGGAATTCCAAGTGAGAGACCAAATTCTTTAGGAAATCTCACTCTGGGAATGGCTTAATACGCTTCGTAAAGCGTGGAAAGCTAAATCCAATATAGTTAGGACCTCCAAGATTCTTACCAGAAATGGTCCTGTACCTCGCAAACTAGACCCACTCCGCGAACTCAGTAACATACATTTTACCCTTCGCGTCTCGATTTTGAAACCATACCTTTCCGTTAGCACTCTTGTAAGTCCACTCGTCGAGATCCTCGCCTTCGTATTAGAACCGTAGTGACCTCGATAGAGAGGTCAAGCGGACGAAGCAACGCCGTCACCCGTTAGTGAAGGTTTGTTGGGATACCAACCAAGGACCCGATTTCACTTAGGAGCGCAAGAACCAATCGATTAGGAAGTTTCCACCTCATGACTCGGTCATTCAAACCTACTTCCTTACCTAAATTCTAATTTCGGAACAAAATTCCCTTTAACAGGGGGATGATGTGACAACCCGAAATTTCCATTTTGTACAAACCATATCAAGTCAGTAGAAGAGTAGAATAGTTACAGAGAATTTCCAGACTTTTGGGTATAAGTTTGAGTATTTCAGGATTTACACTTAAGGAGATATCAGGAGAGTGGATGCACTAGGGTTTTGTGCAACACTGTTATTTCAAAACTCTATGATATTAGAGTTTATTTCATGAATAAAATATTTTCTGCCAAAAATCCCAGGACTATATATAGGATTCTAAACCATATTTATTCATTAGTTACATTTCCAACTAGAGCAAAGCCGAATTCTCTCTCAAGGATCTTCGGATTTTCATTTCGGAAAGTGAGTACTTCTATCTAGTGTTGTTTTAAAGCTTCTTATATGCTTAGTACACTAGAAATCAAAGGAAAACACTAAGATCTGAGAGTTTACCGCCCAAGAACACCTGGGGGAGTAAACTCTTTTATAAGGGTCAAACGGTGCCTAGTCCTTTCCTTAAGCAATGAAACTAGTTTAGACATGTACCCTAATGTGTTTAGGACTAGCAAACACCATAAGAACACCAAGAGTAAGGTGTTCACGACCCAAGAAGTTCCAGGGCCGTGAACTCCAAACAATAGGGCCAAATGGTGCTATAAACTCTTCTAAAGCCTTGTACACTAGCCTAGTTTAGTTCCTAGTTAAATTAGGGACTTGAAAACACCAAAAACACCCTCCCAAGGGAGATTACGGCCGTAATCTCCAAGGGATTTGGTCCCAGGGCCGTAAACTCCTAAAAGGAGTTATATAATGCCCTAAACTCTTCCATAGACCAAGCCATTTAAGTAGAAATGCTTCTTAGGGTCTTGTAGAGCATCAAACGCAAAATGGTCATATAAGTATGAGCTTACGACCGTAAACTCATGAGTTTACGACCGTAAAATCATTTGTTAGTGATATTAGGTTCGTGAACTCCCTTATGGAGTTTTCCTTGAACCCTACACACAATAGCTTCCCCAACAAACACTTAGATGCAATCCTAGTGGCTAATAACACTTGATAAAGGTGTTTAGCATGTCCTAGGGTGTCTTAACTTGTTTATTAGATGTTTATAGACTAATTTGATACATATATGTGATATTATATGTTAACTAGGATCATAGAGTGTGTTCAAGACTTCACTTGACACCTAGCCATCCTACCTCTTCAGTTCATCCGTACCACTCACAACAGGTGAGTTCATACCCCTTAATCAATCTTTCAAATGTTTTTAAATACTTTATGGGGGGATACAAGTAGAATCATGCTATTTATTATATCAATCACATGTGATTAATAAACAACATTCAAATGATTTACTACTTATTAGCCGTTTTACCAAACAGTTTCTTTCAAATGTTTTTCATAAACACATTATATGTTTAAAACTCCTTATTAAACTGTACATTTTACTTTGTATGTTTCATTTCAAACTCATTTACAATTGTGTTTCAACCCAATATTTATTTATACTTAAACTATTTTATCAAACACATGCTTTCAACCCGTTTTATAGATTGACATCAAGTCAATCTTTTCTTAGATAATAATTATGTGCAAAGGTTTTACAAAACTTATTTTATGCTTTTATATTACCAATTTCATGCCTATATATGTATAGATATATAAGAAATGTTTAGAAGACTTAGGAAGGGTATTCACCCTATTTCCTTTTCGCGCTTGAGATGTGGTCTGGTGGGATATCGGGTACCCGTCCGAAGGTCGTTTAAATATTAGTTATATATCATGTGTACATATATAGTCATAAAGGTTCTCCCAGTTCATTCAATACCCTTGGGTAGCAAGGGTATACTTCCATGTTCATACGTGCCAGTTATATTACTAGTAAGCTACCATATAGGTACTTTAGGAAGATACTAATACTAATACTAGAACAATAAATCACACAAAGAGTCAGTTCATACATGAGTCATAATACTTAGTGATGAGAAACAAAAATAATAAATAGTGATGAGAAACAAACATAATACTTAGTGATGAGAAACAAACATAATACTTAGTGATGAGAAACAAACATAATACGTAGTGACGAGAAACAAACATAATACGTAGTGACGAGAAACAAACATAATACATAGTGATGAGAAACAAACATAATACTTAGTGATGAGAAACAAACATACAGGCTAGACAGAGGAAGAACACACAATACAGTTAGCACATACATTACATGTACATTACATTTAGTTAGGTGAGCCATTAAACGGGTCATGACACTACTTGCTATGACCGTTTTTGTGTCCAGAATCTCCTTAATTGGTGAGCGTATGAGTTTGCGTATAGATCTATACTGGATTGACTATCCTACACCTTGTTGCTCGCTACAGTGGGACTTGCAAGTCTATGGGTGCCAAATGTCATTTCTTACGGCGTCTTACATCGTCGTTTTACTACAGTCGGTAGCAAGATACAGGTCGATCACATGTTACTTTAAATTACATTAGATTTAAGGTAGTTAGTACGGTTGTAGTTAGATACTACACCATAGTACTGTTTCATTTTCCCATTACATTTACTTCGTGAACATTCACACGACGCATGGTAATGTAGAAACTATATTTTTCGTTAATGATAGTCAGATTTGGGAAAATACACAATCTTACAAGATACCCAC
The DNA here is from genome assembly GCF_002870075.4 of Lactuca sativa. Lineage (NCBI taxonomy): Eukaryota > Viridiplantae > Streptophyta > Magnoliopsida > Asterales > Asteraceae > Lactuca > Lactuca sativa. Next base: position 313,635,527 of record NC_056627.2, on the reverse strand, counting down.
ACACAAACACTAGATGCCTTGGTAGACGGATACGATTAGTAGGAAACATAGGGCTTCCTAGGATCATTCAAAACATTTTCATACTTACAGTTCATATACATTTTTAACACCTATAATTCATATACATACAAATACTTACATACAAATTAAGACACTAAAATACTTATGATCTCACCAGCTTTAAAGTTGATACTCTCTTTCAAAATAACTTGTATCCTCAGGTCAACCATAGATAGGTACCGATGCAAGGTTCAGAGAAGATGGTGCTCGTTCAAGACTCATCTTTCATTTTGATTTATACTTTAGTGTTTATTATATATTGACAGAACGCACATGTATTAAAATTATATTATTAATGCAATGGATGATGTTGTTGCTTTATTACTACTTTTCATTGTTGTGATACTGTACATGACGTCCTCCGCCTCAGAACGTTTCCGCCGTTCATGGTTTTGGGGTGTGACATATATAAAGAGCCGTAGACTAGCAAAATTGGCACTTGTACAAGCAAGAAAGAGGGCTAGCCGATTTTGAGGTGTTAGTGAACTTCTCTCAAGGTTATTCCAAGTGTTATGGTGTTGTGTGAGACATTGTAAGCATCACACTTGTGGTGCTAGGCTCACAAGTTTCTCAAGGAATCCAAACAACAAAAAGGTATGCTCTTCTTCTAGCATTTATGTTTAAAAGTTCCCCCATGCTATGCTAGATAGGTTAAGAACCTTGGAAAACAATTTTTCATGTATCTTAGTAAAACATAGATCCAAGGTTTCTAGGGTCGCATGTACACCTTAGGAGTGTTAGAATGCTCAAAACCCTAAAGTGGTGTTCGAGCCTAGGCTTGTTTATTTGATACTTGATGCAAATTGTTGAAAAAGTCAAAAATTATGCAATCTGCTGAGTGAACTCGCCGAGTCCATGGGGGGACTCGACGTGTCCATGCCTAAAATCATCCTACTCGTCTAGAAGCATTATACTAAATTGTTTTGGTCCTATAAAACTTGTTTTAGATGGTGTAATGGTTATGCTAATCCATCTTCAATATCTATTATCAAAATTTCAAGTTTTATATGGTTTATTTATGATTCTTGAAATTGCTGATATGCATGGTCTTGAACTTATGAGTTTAGAAGATCATAGGAATTATTTTTAACTTGCTTGTTAGTTTAATTATTCTTGATCATTATGTGTTTTAATGGAATCCATAATTTGTCATCAAGTTATGGATTACCAAAAGTCACTCTTTTAAAGTCCATTATGAAACACATAGGTTACATAAAATGAAAAGTCTCTCATTTTAATAAACCATTTAACTCATATGTTATGAAAGATGAAAAGTTTTGAAAGTTACAAAACTTGCCCTCAAGATTTGGAACATGTAAAGTCACCTTAAAAACTTTAGTTCCAACGCATAGAATTTTAAAAGTAAAAAAGTCAACCCTTATACTTTATAATATTATAAGTTTAATAACAATTATATATGTATAAGAACAAGTTGTTTTACCATTAGTAGGCATCATTCACGAAGCCGATCTATAAGGGGGTATAAGTTTGATGCCTATAAAAGGGTAGCTTAATGGGTGTCCACTTTCACCTACCGCTTGCTTGACCGGTGGAGGGTCGTTAGTCGAACGAGTAGGACAAGGACTTTAAATCTTCATTAAAAGTATGATGAATGTAAAGTTACTAAATGTTTTTATAAATTCCCAATCTTAGTTACTTTAGGAAAATGTGAATAAGGTGCTAACCCATGAAATTACACTTTACACTTTGATTAAGTCATTAGTGGAGTGTGTGTGGTTAACCGGCACACTAGCATGCACTTAACAATGTAGTCAAAGGGTGGCTTAAGGTTTATCATAGGTCGGTGGAGCGCGTATGGTTAACCGGCACATCGATTCAGTGATAAACATTAAGGGTACCAATTAATTTGCATGGTTACTTCACACCTTGTTTTGTGATCCTCGGCATCCCAGTCAAAAAACATGAAGGGCACACTTGAGATTGAAACATGCCATTGAAAAGTTCAATGAATCTCAAAGAATATAGGAGTTTCAAAACGAATTAAAAACCTAATAATATATTTCATTTTTCATGGTGGAAATTGGTGAATCATCATTCACCTACCTTCAAATATTTTATAGCTTGGATTACGGCGTCCTTCTTCTAAGTTATAACATATTGTGTTGGATCATAGCCTTAATATTACATTTGGGTGTTTTTATTAAGGACTATATTTATATCTAATCTAAACTTGTCTTTCTTCTTTTTCAGATGTCTTCCAACAATGTTGCTTCTGGCTTGAACCCTACCGGCTCCTTCTCTCTCATGAACCTTTGTGGGAGAGCCATCTTTGATGGATCCAACTTTATGGATTGGATCAGAAACATCAGGATAGTCACTCGGTATGAGGATAAGGAATATGTCCTCGAAAAGGAGCTTAAGGAGCTTGAGTCGTCTGCCACTCCTAAGGAGATCGCTGAATACCAGGCACATAAGAGAGATGCTACCAAAGTGGCATGTATCATGTTAGCCACCATGAAAGCAGAGCTTAAAAAGTCCTATGAGGACTACTACCCTTTTGAGATGCACCAGGACTTGATGAACTGATACCATCAGAGTGCTCGTCAAGAGCGGTATGAAATAATCTCCTCCATGATAACAACCCGAATGAAGGACGGTGAACCCATCACGGGCCACATGCAGAAAATGCAAAGGTATGTGGACCGTTTGCTGAAGCGAAATGTGAACTTCCCTGAGGAGTTGGCAATTAACATCATTTTTCACTCCTTACCTTCGTGTTATGATCAATTTTGTATGACATACCACATGAACAAGGAGGAAGTTACACTTAGCAAACTTCAAGGACTTCTGAAGACCGCAAAAAGTGGTCTTAAAGGTATGTCAGTTGTTACTACTCCTACTCCTACCGCGGCCCCTGTCTTGGCAATCGGGCAAGGCAAAGGAAAGAAGAGGAAGAGCCCTTCGAAGGGTACCAAGGCAAAGTCCCTTGATGGCTCCTCTTCAAGTGGAACCAAGAAAGGTTACGTCGCTCCTTCTGCCAACCCTAAAGAGGCTGAATGCTTCTATTGCCATGAAAAGTCGCACTGGAAGCGAAACTACCCAAAGTACCTGCAAGATGTAAAGGATGGGAAAGTAAAACCCAACGATGCAGGTATATACACTATATTGTCTAATAACTTACCCCATTCTAATTGTTGGGTCCTTGATATAGGTTGTGGTATTCATATATGTACTGAATTGCAGGGACTAAGAAGAAGTGAGAATGTGGAGCATGGGAAGATAAACTTTATCATGGGGAATAGGAAAGCTCCACTTGTTACCAAGATTAGAGTTTATTCTTTGTTGCTAAGTAGTGGGGTAGTGTTAGATTTGAATAAATGTTGTTACTCGTCTGAAATGGCGAGAAATATTATTTCCTTTCATGTTTTGTAAAAACAAGGTTTTACCTTTTCATTTGATAATGAATGTGGTGGTATTAATATTGGATTAATGTCTAAGTCCATAACTATATTTGGTATGTACTTGACCCGACCCGGCATGGTCCATTTGGGTTGCACTTCACCGACACAATTTATATGGATAATCTTTTGAGAATAGTATGTTTATGATTAATATTAATATATTATAAGTTCTAATATATTAATATGGAATCATATTATTTAATTAGTATTGGTCAAGAATTAATTTATAATTAATTAAGTGATCAAAAGGAACTAATTAAATATGGACTCTCATATATATGGAATGGGCCAAGTTCATTTAGGTTGGACTAAGCTTTCATGGATAGTCCATGGATTGTTTAACCCATGGATCCTAGGAAATGAAAGGTCATGGGTATTAGGGTTTAACCCTAATCCTCCACACTATATAAAGATGTCCTTGGTTGGTGAAATTGGCACTAGTGTGGTACACTAAAAAGGGCTAGCCAATTTCACTAGAGAGAACCAAGTATCCATATTCTCTAAAGTCTTCCAAGGTGTTTTGGTGATTTGTGATTCCATTTGAGGCTTCCACACTATTGGGGCTAAGCTCTTAAAGCTTGAAGACATCAAGCTACATCAAAAGGTATGTCATCTAACTAGTACTTTGTAGTTTAAGAACTTCATAATATGCTAGTTAGCATTAAAGCCTTGGAAAGTTCTTATTTGCATGTATTATAGAGAAAACATAGATCCAAGGTTTATAGGGTTGCATGTACACCATAGGAGTGTTTAAATGCTCAAAACCCAACAGTGGTATCAGAGACTAGGCTTGTTTTCTTGTTATACTTGCAAAACTGCTTAAAAAATCGAAGTTGTTGCTGTCTGATCATCAGAATCGGCGAGTCCATCAGGAGACTCGGTGAGTCCATGCCTAAAAAGTGATCAAATCGATCCAACTCGCCGAGTTGGTTCATGCACTCAACGAGTTGGACCCCCAGACAACATAAATTCGACTTTTTGGCTGCAAATGGACTAGGAACATTACCCTAAGATGTTTTTGGACTTATAAACTTGTTTTTGATGTGGTAATGTTCATGCTAATCCAATTTCAAAGATAATTGTCAATAGATTCATGTTTTGTATTGGTTTAAGGTTTAGACTAATTACATGAAAAAGTTTGATTTGAATTATCTTGTTCTTATGAGTTGCTTAGATTAATAGAAAAGTTTAGTGAAATAGTTGTTTTCAATCCAAATTAATCTAAGAGTTCATTCTAAAATGTGTTTTTGTAACTTGTCCTCAAGTTATATGAAAAGTCACATTTAAGTTTCATAAAACTCATAATAGTTGGCAAAGGTTACAAAAATGAAGAGTCTAGTTCTAATTAAATGGTTTTATGACTCCATAATTTGTCCTCAAGTTATGGAGGACCAAGAATCTCTTCATTAAATAATAAATAAATAAATAAAATGTAACCTTAATTAATTCCATTAGTTATAAAATAAAGAAAAGTTAATTCTTTAATTAGTTTAAAGTCTTCCATAACTTGTCCTCAAGTTATGGAACTTGAAGAGTTTTTGGATTAAAACTACTTTAAACACATAAGTTATGGAATTAATTAGTTTTGAATAGTTTCAAAACTTGCCCTCAAGTTTTGGAATTTGAAAAGTTTTCACTTATGAATACTTTAATTCCAAGTTAGCCCTTAGAATTTTAAAGAGTTAAAATTCAACCCTTATAGTTTATAATATTATAAGTTAATAATATATATATATATATATATATATATATATATATATATATATATATATATATATATATATATATATATATATATATGTATAAGAGTAAAGTCAGTCTTACCGCTAGTACGCCTCATTCACGAAGTCGGTCTATAAGGTGGGTATAAGGTTGTTGCCTATAAAATGGCAACTTAATGGGTGTCCACTCTCACCCACCGCTTGCTTGACTGGTGGAGGGTTGTTAGCCGAACGGGTTTGACAGGACTATAATTCTCCGTTCATTAAAAGTATTAATGATAAATACCAAGTAACTAAACTCTTAATAATACCCAATCTTAGTTACTTAGGAAAATGTGAATAAGGTGCTAATCCATGAAATTACACTTTGCACTTTGTTTAAGTCGGTTAGTAGAGCGTGTGTGGTTAATCGGCACACTAACTAGTATTTAACAAGGTAGGCAGAGGGTAACTTAATGTTTATCATAGTATCGATGGAGCGTGTGTGGTTAACCGGCACATCGATTGAGGGGTAAACACTTAAGGGTACCAAGTAATTTGCATGGTTACTTCACACCTTGTTTTGTGATCCTCGGCATCCCAGTCACAAAACCTGAAGCGCACACTCGAGATTGAAACATGCCATTGAACAGTTCAATGAATCTCAAAGATCTAGGAGTTTCAAATCCAATTAAAACCTAATAATACAACGTCTTACGCGCGTGAATATATTATATGATGTTACATTAGAGATATATTTTTTAATGGTCACATTAACCGCTTAAGTTAAGGGGTATGGTTACCACCAGCCTACTCAAAAAGTGAAGTCACATCAGCGTCACATCATCTTCACTACTAACCTACTACCAACCCACTAACCCTTAGAAATGGTTACCACTCCACATCATTTTTTTTTCTTTTTTATATTTTTGAACAATATTAAATTAAATTAAAAAATAATTCAAATAAAACACACATTAAAAACATTAAATTAAAATACATTGCATTTAATTTTTAAACACACAAACTTAAATCCTAAAATATTTAAAAAAACAACAGTAAAAAAAATCCTAAATTACTTATTTTTCCTAAAATACTTAAACGACAAAAAAAAATCCTAAATTACTTATTTATCCTAATTTACTTAAAAAAACACACAACAACTAAAACATAAATATTAGAACCTAATCGTCATATTTAGCACGGACACGTTGGATTTTCAGAAATGTGGCGAGATTTTCAGGGTCGAGATCCGGTTGAGGTTTCGTGTTTTTGATTTGAAGATCGGTGAGAGCGAGTTTTTGGCGACGACCTTCCTCTGCTAATTGGTATTTTTTTTCTAGAAAACTTAAAGTTTTATATATGGATTCCACAAGCCCGACGTCGCTAGTTGCGGTTGCTTTCCCGCTTGAAGACGCCACCCGTTTTGCTTTGTCCCTACCCGGTGGTTGACGGAGTTGGACTTCAGGCGGACCCTCTTCCTCGGCACCATCGACATCATCATTGAGGTCTAGCCCAAAACCCGCGTTCGATTCAGAAGTTCTTGTTCTTTTGTTGAAGTCGGTGGTCGAGTCTGAATGCGATGTCTCTGGATTAAGGACCCATTTTGGACCTTGACGGCACACTTCCCATGCTTTTTGGTGACCAAATGGTTTGCCGTTGTTGGTCAGTTTGATTTGGTAGCACGCGGTAGATAAAACGTTGAAATCGTTGGAATCACTTTTATGCATATTTTTTAGATTTTCAAATATGCCATTAAACTTTGTGCAAATCGCGCGAAGATCACGCCATTTTTCGTTGACCGCATCGTAGGACCGATCCGTTATTCTTCCAAGAAGCGCGTGAAAGTGGTCCACAACACAATTCCAAAAACTTTCTCCAGATTGCGCGTTGTCTCTCCTCGAATCACAGGATATGAAAATCCAAGCTTTTGCTAAAGCTTCTTCTTCTTCTTCAGTCCAAGTCGTTGCTTTCTTTTTCCCTTTTCCTCTTGCTTGCCTTCTTCGAGATGATTGTGGTGTTTCTTGGACCATCTCATCGTCGTTGTCGAGGTTGACGGTTTGGGATTGAGTTAATGGAACTTGAGATGATTGAGTTTGGAATTATGGAGAAGCTTGTCGTTGAAAAGTTTGGAATTGAGGAATGAACTGAGGTTGGGTAAACTGTTGTTGTGGTCGTTGTTAGAATTGTGGGTTGTAGGGAAGGTTAGTGAATAAAGGTTGTTGTTGGATTGAAGAATTCAACAATTGCATATAAGCTTGATAATCACTAGGAGTGTTTGGGGTGTTTGGAGTATTTTGGTTAGGATCCATTTTTTTTTTTTGAAGAAAATTGAAAGAAAGTAGGAGAATTTTTTTTTGAATTGGAAGTGTAAGTGTGAAAGTGTAGTGTGTGTATGTGTGTGTGTGTATATATATATATATATATATATATATATATATTGGTAAAAGATGTTATTTAAATTTAATTGTATTTTTTTTTGTTTTAATCCCTCGGTCAAAAGATTCATTCAATAAAGCTTCAACCTTTCATTTCATTGGTTGTCTTCTTCCGTGAAGGGTACTACTCCACAAGTCACCTACGCACACGCACACCTGGGGCGGTGTTCACGCGTAGGTGAGCTTGTCACCTCAGCCTCACGCGTAGCTTTGCTGCCTCGATACCGTTTAGCCTTACTAACTCCAAACTTTTATTTTTTTTATCGGTTATCATAATTTTGGTACTTATATTTAATAAAATTCCTATATATCAACCTATTATTTTATTTTTATATTATAAGTTGTAATGAGATGTTGGATATTATTATATAATATTAAAGATATGTTAAAAATCAGAGTGGTTTAAATATGACCGTTTATTTTATGCCGTAGTTATATTTAGATATTAAATATTTATTATTTTAAAAATAGTAAATCTACTTAAATAAATATACAAAATAAAAATAAATATATCTTAAGAAAAAATATAGTATCATTTAAAATTAATTGGCAAAACTTTCAAAATAAAAGCAAACACCAAATATTATAGAACATTGTGGTCATATTATATTTTATCGTATTTTATCTTTGTAACTACATATGTGAAAATTTTATTATTTTTTATATTTTCATAATATGTAATATTTTTTTCAAAATTTATTTATTTATTTTAATTGTAACGCCATGTAATGTTTTTCAAAAAGATATATATATATATATATATATATATATATATATATATATATATATATATATATATATATATATATATATATATATATATATATATATATATATATATATATATAGTTTTATAAAATATTTATAATAAATAAAGGGTAAAATTGTTAATTTTAAAAACAAAACTTTGAAAATGTTTACTATTGAAGAATGTTTGTAATGAAAGATTTTTTTGGTAAATAAATGTTAGTATAAAAGTGATATGACAATTGTAATAACTATAATGTGGGCTGGGGAAGAGTTTATTTCGTGTAAATATGGTACTACCGTTGGTGTTGGGTCTTTTTCATAGGGTTCGTTGTATCTCTTTCAATCCACATCTTTAATTATAGTTGTGGGTATGTTTTTGAAAGAGTCTTAAAGTATTGATTGCACCATCAATATTTTTGTATCCAAAAAAGTATTTTAAAATAGGTCAATTTGTGTTTGAAAATGATTTACGGCTTATGCTTAGCGGTGGATTTCTTCATGTGTTTTCTGTGTTTCAATTGGTGTTTATTAATTACAATTGCTTATATTAGTGGTTGTATGGGGAGGATAGGGATATATACAACTAGCGTGTGTGTGGGTGGGGGAGGAATTCATCATATGTGATTTCACATGGGTCTTCGGTTCGGGTTGCTCAAAGATGTTGGAAGTGGGTCTTCAGTTGGGAGTGGGTATAAACATGTTGGAAGTTGTTTAAGGAATTCATCATATGTGACTTAACATCGGTCTTCAGTTGGGGTTGCTCAAAGATGACTTGGCGTGTGTTTGGCTAACGACTCTTTTTGAGGGTGTATATAAAGAGGATGTATGTATTGGCATGAATTTTATCTCTTATTTGGATTGGAATTGTAGGTTCTGGATAGAGGTTCGGTATTTGGTGTGTGTTAAGTTCTTTCCGGTTATGAACCGGGTGCTTTGGTTGGGCTTGACATGTGTTTCATTCGTGTAAGCTCACTTGTGTTTAACCATGTTGTCATGAATAAACAAGAAAGATCACATACACACACAAAGACACAATATTTAACACGGTTCAATGAGTGTGTCCAACGTACACATTAGAAGGAAGTATTCTTATTCACGAGCTCAAAGAGAGATAAACAATAAAAGTGCAATCGAGAGGGACTAAAGACCACCAAAAGTACAACTCTAAAGACCTACCTTTACATCCTATCTAACAACCCATATTTATAAACTAAGGATCAGACATAAAACCATGATGGCCTATGCCCATCCATTCTTAGCCCCAAATGGATACCAGCCAATCACAAGATGACATGTAGTTGCTTCTAGAATCTTCAACCATATAATGTGCCTACCGTGCACTTTGTGTAACATCCATAAAATTCGAGTCAAATTAAAACTTATTAAATCATTTAAAACCATTCAGTTATTACAATTTGATTTCAAAATATTTTAAACATAAGAGTTCCCACAAATCAAGATTATCAATCGAGGAAGTGTACCGTCACGCCGTCGCCTTCCCGCGATCATCCACTGAACCTGAAACAATAAACTGAAACTGTAAGCTCGAAGGCTTAGCGAGTTACCCCCAAGATACTAACCTAATACAACCATAAACATATCATATAACCAACAGAGAACAACATGCATAATGAACCTACAACCTAACTGGACCGCCTCGCAGGGCCTATAACTTATCTGGACAGCTCCCGAGCCTTCGGCATGACTGGACCGCCTTGTAGGGCCTACATCATATCCGAACCGCTCGCCGGGTATGTTGGCCTTCAGCACAAAGTATGACCGCCTCAACCCAACCCCCAATCAATCAAACATGTGCACATAAATATTATATACTAGCATATATAACAGTCAAATCGATCTAACGAATCACTCCTCATAGCAACATCCTATTTACCAGGACACAGACCTAAGCAGTCACTAACATAGCATCACCTTATATACTGTGATACTGACTTAACCAAGTCACTAGCATAGCATCATCCTATATACCAGGATACTGACATAACCAGGTCACTAAGCATATCACCATCCTAACTACCAGGATGTAAATCAATAAGCATATCATGTAATAAACCCGGATACAAATCCGATAAGGGCCGACATTGGTGCCTTAGACCCAGTTGATATAGTGAGGATAACCCACCTGGAACTGCTGAAGTCCCGCAGATAAAACTCCAGCTGTTGGTTAGTAGATTCCCGAACTGTCAACATCAAACAATACTCAATTAATAATTGGGTTCCAACCCCAACGTCCAACTCACACTCCGAAGGCCCAAAAGTCAAGTAATGGGCCAAAGCCCAACATATGGCCCAACTTTCCAAATTTGGCCCAGACCCTTACATGGTCCTACATTAAGGCACATCTATCTATTCTAGTCCAAACTCTTGGTATTCCAATGGCCCAATATCTCATAATCATCAAGGCCCAAATATGGCCCAATTTTCCAAATTGGGCCCGGACCTTTCTAATAGCCTTTCCTCAGGATCAATAAATTTCCTTAGTCCAAAATAATGTTTCCAAACGACCCACGAAGGCCCACAGCAACCTAGCCTAAGAAATGGCCCAAACCTGAAGCCTAAAATACAAAATCCAACCTGACTAAGTACGCAAGGCGTACTCAGCAGTACGTTGCGCGTACTCGCTTAATGGCTTATATATTGCGCGTACTGGCTTGTACGCCCAGCGTACTTCCCTCTTAACACCATTTTGCCATTAAGCACTTAATGTTTTAAGCCATAAGTCCAAGCCACAGATCTGAGTCCCAAACAACGTCTAAACCCATAAAGTGTAACACCCGGTTCCTGGTATGCATTTAATTCAAGTATTTATTATGTTTTCTCTGGGACTCGACGAGTTGGAGGCCCAACTCGTCGAGTAGAGTCGTGATCCACGGGAAGTTTAAGTAGTCTACTCGACGAGTCGGTGGACCGAATCGGCGAGTAGACACTGTTTGAGTAAAACCCTAAATTGAGGGTTTGTACCGTATTTAAACACATTATAACCCCTCAACTCAGCCCCCCATCGTCCAAAGCAAACCCTAACTCGAAACCCTAGGCTTGTTTGAGTGTTCTAAGGTCATTTTGTGCATTTTGGTGGTTTGTGAAGCTTGAGAAGAGTAAAGGAGCTTGGGAGTTCAAATAGGAGTTTGGAGATCCAGAGATTGTGTTCCATTTCCAGCTCATTTAAGGTAAAAAGCTCCTATCTTGATCTTCCATGTAATTAATCATCTTTAGGGATTGGATCTTGGTATATTTAGGGCTTTCTAAGCAATTTTCGGGTTGTGAAGTGTAATGTGGAGTTATGACTTCGGATTTGGGTCCATTGGGGGTCTTTATGGCATAAAGATGCCAACTTTGTTGCCATAAACACCCCATGCACCTTATAGACCATATTATATGGCTTTTTTAGCCAAAGGACCCATGCATGTGCACCAAGCTTGAGGCTTTACATGTAAAATGGACATTAGGAGGCCAGATCAATGGTTTTGATATGTTAAGACCCATTTAAATTGACTGTATAGTAATGGTCAAGGATGGACTCGGCGAGTCGTTCTTAGGACTCGACGATTCGGGGTGTAATAACCGTTGAATCCCTTCTGTCGAGGGACTAGATGATAGTATGGATGGTCCCTAAGTTGTTTAGGCTCCTAAGGGACCTGGGAATCATGGGACTCGATGAGTGTTAGAACACACTCGGCGAGTCCAAGGCAATCTCCCAATCTTTGAAGATGGACTCGACCAGTTGTTCTTACAACTCGGCGAGTCATAGACTAGGCACGTTCATATGCTGAAGATGAACTTGACGGGTTCAAGGAAGAACTCGGCGAGTCAGTTGAAGATTGACTGAAGTGTTGTTGAAGGTGAACTCGTCGAGCTCTTGCTAGACTCGACGAGTGGGGAATTGTTTGTAGTATTCTGTAGATGAAGGGACTCGACGAGTTGGCCGACCAACTCGGCGAGTCTGGTCGACCAAAATATGACTCGACCAGGGTTTGACTTTTCCTTTGACCTGGATTCAAGTTGATAACTTAGAGGGGTTGTTGTGTAGGGATTGAGGAGTCGAGGAGAGTTGACTTTCACACCGAGGACAGTGTAGACACTACCCGACTTGGAGGTGAGTTTCCTTCTAGTAGGGGTGGGTCTACGGCCACAATGCCGACCCACTAGCAAGGGCATTGTGTAGATGGTCGTCTTTGTGATAATCGTCTAGGATTAATGTGCGATATGATTATTATGCTTGATATGATCATTGTATTCGATATGCTTGTTGTGCTTTATATGTATTAGTAATAGCAGGGGTGGCATAGTCCCCGGGTACCGGTTGAAAAATACCGAAGGGGAGGTTAGCTCCCGGTTACCGGTTGAACGATACCGAAGGGGAAGGTAGTTCCCGGTTACCAGTTGAAAGATACCGAAGGGGAGGGTAGCTCCCAGTTACCGGTTGAAAGATACCGAAGTGGAGGGTAGTTCCCGGTTACCGGTTGAAAGATACCGACGATTATTCATTATTTGGGATGGGTATAATGGGGAAGTCACTAAGATTTGTGCTTACAATTTCAGTTTTGGTTTCAGGTACCTCTTTATCTAAGGGGAAGGAGCCGACGGTATAGCAGTGCATCACACAACACACATATGGTTTCCGCATTGAGTTTCTGGGATTGTACTCTGATTTATATTACTTGTGTTGAGTTGGTTTTAGACCCGTTTTTATAGTTTTTTTTTATAAATGAAATGACTTGGGTAATGTTTTGGTAAACGATGTTGTGAAGTATTTATTACAAATGAATTTTTTTGGTCTCGAAAATTGGGATGTTACATGTTGGTATCAGAGCCTTGGTTTAAGGGATTCGGACACACCCTCGGGAGTGTCTGGACTCAAATTGAGGGATTGAAGGATTTTTACAAGAAAATAGTTTTCTAAAATCAAAGTTAAAGAATTTTAAGAAAGGAAAACGTGTGTGATGCGTGCGACTGGCCGAGCTCAAGTAAGTGTTCCCCAAGATACCCATACTTGTTATGTTATGATATATGATACGATCATGAGATTTGCATGCTTGATTAGGGATAAGGGTCTACGAGGATGCCTTGTATGCATGTTATGTGCTTATGAGAACTGCATGCTAGAATAGGGCTAAGGAGCTAGGGACGATGCCTTGTATGCTTGTTGTATGAGGTTGTTGAGCGGTCTGTTAGAGTTGTTAGTCAGCAGTATGGTAGCTTGAATTGGTTATGCTTGATTTGGTTACTCGACACACAAATGTTGCTTGCTTTGTGATAAAGGGGTTCTGGCTAACTTTAACTAACTAGTAAGCGAATCTGTAATAATATTTGCGAGCTAGTTAGGGAAATGGGGTAGGTACCCCTAGTGCAGCTGATTGCGGAGAGTAGGTCGGAGGGTGCCCTAGGAAAGCCTAGGATGAGATCAGTTGGAGAGGGAAAAGGTTTAAGGGACTTGGTGAAGTTGAGGCAATCCTTGAGGAAAGTACGGATAGATGTAGAAGGTAGTATAGGCCCGTATTACTGAAAGTTGAGGATCCGTACTCAAGTCAAGGAGGGCCAAGATGGAACCAGGAAACTTGGGGAGTGTGTGTGAGACCTCTCAAAAGTATGTATGATCTTGACGTTCACGTGTTTCATTTTCATTATGGTGGTAACATGACATGGAGTAGGAGGTTCAGGATCAAGATCAGGCTCGAGTGCAGGGTTCGAGCAGGTCGATGAAGGGCTACGTGAGTTCATCGCATCTAAGATCACGAGAGGTATCCTTAAGGCGACCCCGGTTATTTTCGGGTCAATCAAGGAAGGGATTGTTGAGTTGATGGAGGATCGCCTCCGAGCATTCAGGAGTAACTTTGCGTCCAGCCATTCGGGTACGCGCATACTATCCTTTAAGGACTTTCGAGGGAGTGGTGCGCCAGACTTTCATGGGGCAAAGGACCCCATTACGGCTAGGAGATGGATTGCGGACGTCGAGTCTGCACAGTTGACGAGCTTCTGCCCGGAGGGGTCGAAGGTCCGCTTTGTTGCGGGTTGTTTGAGGGACAGAGCTAGAGATTGGTGGGAGTCAATCGGTGACTAGCTGGGAGCCCCAGTCGTGGAGGCTATGACTTGGTCAGACTTTGTGACCAGAATCAAGGCGGAGTTTGCGCCAGCTGTGGAGCTTTAGTAGCTGGCCAGGGAGTTTCTGGATATGAGACAGACAACTGAGACTATGGCGGAGATCACCGCCAAGTTCCAGGAGAGGGCCTTGTTGGTACCTCAGTATGCAGGGGATGAGGAGATGCGAAAGACCCGCTATCATGATATGTTGAGGGCTGACGTTCGGGTGCATGTCAGCTACTCTGCTTGCCCGACTCTGGATTCCTCGATTGCCAGAGCAAGGCAGAGAGTGATTGATTTAGAGCACCTCAGGAAGAGGAAAGCAGAGTCAGGGCAGGTTGTTGGGATTTCAGGGAAGAAACCCAAGGGATTCGAAGCTAGGTCGAAGGGCCAGCAGGGCCGGGACTGCTGTAGGAAATGCGGTAGGACACACGAGGAATTCTGTCGCACTGGGTCAGGGTCAGGCTGTTATTAGTGCGGCAAGAATGGGCATTCTGGCAGGGATTGTACTGCCCCTGCCCCCACTGTTCAGATGTCAGACCTGATTTGCTTCCATTGCAATCAGAGGGGCCATAAGAAGGCCAACTGCCCTAGATTGTTAGCAGTATCAGCAGCAGCGCCAATGGTGGCGCAGACTCCAGCGATAGCACGAGTTGTGGATGGCCGGAAGGTCAAGGCAGAGGCTCCAGTGGTGCGGAGCCGAGCGTTTCAGTTGACAGCCGAGGAGGCACGCGCCGCACCTGATGTGGTGACGGGTATGATTTCTTCTCTCTAATCTTTTATGTTATGTCGCTGTGATTTTGATATGTGATATGTATGTTCTGTTTAGGATCGTTCCATGTGAACGGTATCTGAGTTCAGGTGTTGTTTGATTCGGGTGCTACCCGATCGTTTGTCTCTCTTGCGCTTAGCAAGAAGTTTCCTAAGTCCTCGGCCATGTTGGATTTCCCTCTAGAGGTCGAGATTGCAGACGACCGGTCAGTGCGAGCATCAGAGGGTTTCATGGATTATGTTTTGAGATTGTTCGAGGAGCTTTACCTAGTAGACTTGGTTCTCATACCGTTGCGGGGGAACAATGTTATTATAGGTATGGATTGGCTAAGCCCCAATGGGGCGGTGATTGACTGCGCGCAGTAGTTGGTGCGGATCAGAACCCTAAATGGGGGAGAGCTGGTGATTCAGGGCGAGAGGCCACAACGAGGACCAACCTTATGTTCAGCAGCGAGGGCTAAGCGCTACCTTCAACAGGGTTACGTGGGATATGTTGCCTATGTTGTGGATACCCGGGAGTCGGGTAATGTGACGGTGGGCGATGTGCCAGTAGTAAGGGAGTTTATGGATGTATTCCCCGAGGAGTTGCCTGGGATACCTCTGGAGAGGCAGGTAGAGTTCAGGATCGACCTAGTCCCGGGTGCGGCTCCGATAGCCAAGGCATCCTATCGGTTGGCTCCTCCTGAGATGCAGGAGTTATCTATACAGCTGCAGGAGCTATTATACAAGGGATTCATTAGACCGAGCAGTTCACCCTGGGGAGCCCCGATTTTATTTGTAAAGAAGAAGGACGGATCGCATCAGATGTGTATAGATTATCGGGAGCTGAATAAGGTAATGGTGAAGAACTATTACCCACTCTTGAGGATTGATGACCTCTTTGACCAACTATAGGGAGCATCTTGGTTCTCCAAGATTGATTTGCATTTAGGTTAGCATCAGATGAGGGTCAGAGAGGAGGATGTGCAGAAGACAGCCTTTCAGATGCATTATGGTCACTATGAGTTTGTGGTGATGCCTTTCGGGCTCACCAACGCTCCTATCGCGTTCATGGATCTCATGAACCGCGTGTGCAGGCCGATGTTGGATTGGTCTGTGATATTTTTCATTGACGACATCTTGGTTTATTCCAAGACGCAAGAGCAGCATGAGGAGCACTTGCGGGAGGTTCTGGATACATTGAGGAGGGAGAGCTTGTATGCTAAGTTCTCCAAGTGTGATTTCTGGTTGCGCGAGGTGCAGTTTCTTGGGCACCTTGTCAACCAGAACGAGATTTCGGTTGACCCGGCCAAGGTGGAGGTCGTGATGAGATGGGAGGTTCTGAGGTCTCCATCTGAGACTCGGAGCTTTCTGGGGCTGGCAGGCTACTATCGGAGATTCATTTAGGACTTCTCCAAAATAGCCATGTCGTTGACTCGACTGACGAGGAAAGTCGTGGTCTTTTGCTGGGGGCCTGAGCAGCAGGCTGTGTTTGAGACGTTGAGGCAAAGATAATGCGAGGCGCCAATCTTAGCCCTACCGGAGGGCATGGAGGATTTTGTAGTATATTGTGATGCGTCCATCTTAGGTTTGGGCACGGTATTGATGCAGAAAGGGCATGTTACCGCTTACGCTTCGAGGTAGCTGAAGCCTCACGAGGCGAACTATCTGATGCATGATTTGGAGCTGGGGGGGCGTGGTTTTCACCCTCAAGATTTGGCGTCATTACCTATATTGGGGTTCGTTGTACTATTTCCACGGACCACAAGAGCTTGGGGTATCTCATGGATCAGCCAAATTTTAGTATGAGGCAGCGTCGGTGGCTTGATGTGGTAAAGCATTATGATTGTAAGATCCTCTACGACCTGGGGAAGGCCAATGTACTAGCCGACGCGCTTAGCCGCAAGGCAGCGCCGATCAGAAATATCTGCATGAGGATGATAGTTGTGACTCCGCTGTTGGAGCATATTCAGGAGGCCCAGCAGGAGGCAATGAAGGAGGAAAATCGGAAGAGCGAGTGTATTGTGGGTCAGGTTTCCTCCTTCGACTATGATAGTCGGGGATTGTTGACTCTTCACCATAGGGTGTGGGTCCCATATCATGAAGGTGTGCATCAGGTATTGATGGAGGAGGCACACAAATCCAGGTTCTCTATCCATCCCGAGGTGACGAAGATGTACAGAGATCTTCGTCGTGATTATTGGTGGCCCTGTATGAAGAGGGACGTAGCTTGGTTTGTGGAGAGGTGCCTGACCTACAGGAAGGTCAAGGCAGAGTACAAGAGACCTTATCATTGGATATCCCGCTGTGGAAATAGGAGGATATTACTATGGATTTTATCACAAAGCTTCCCAGGACCGCACGAGGGGTAGATTCGATTTGGGTCATTGTTGATCGATTAACCAAGAGTGCCCATTTCATTCCGTTTCAGGAGAGCATTTCGGCTGAGAAGTTGGCAGAAATCTATATCAGGGACGCAGTGGCGCGGCACGGGGTACCGTTTTCAGTGATTTACGACAGGGCTGTGTGGTTCACTTCCAGGTTTTGGAAGAAGTTTCATGACGAGCTGGGTACTTATCTGCATTTTAGCACCGCCTTTTACCCGCAGACGTATGGTCAGAGCGAGCGTACTATCGAAACTCTAGATGATATGCTGCAGGAGTGTGTTTTAGATTTTGGAGGTAGTTGCGATACTTACCTTCCGTTGGTGGAGTTCTCCTATAATAATAGCTATCATGCAAGTATCGACCGTCCTCCCTTCGAAGTGCAGGACCCCGATATGCTGGGGTGAGGTGGTCAGAGGGTCATGGGGAGTACCAAGGTGGTATTCAAGACGACGGAGAGAATCCAGCAGGTTCAGAACAGGCTTCAAACTGCTCAGAGTCGGCAGAAAAGTTATGTCGATAAGCATCGATCGGACCTGGAGTTCCAGGTCGGGGATATGGTGCTCCTGAATGTGTCGCCTTTGAAGGGTGTCATTCGATTCAGGAAGCGGGGAAAGCTGCGCCCCATGTATATTGGACCCTTCAGGGTTGTAGCCCGGATGGGCAAGGTGGCATATAGGCTGGATCTGTCAGCCGAACTCAGTCAGATACATAGCACTTTTCACGTCCCCCAATTGCGGAAGTGTCTGGTGGACAGTTCGGCAGTAGTGCCATTAAATGATATTCAGGTGGATGACAGCCTGAATTACATCGAGGGGCCAGTGGCAATCCTTGACAGGAAATCGAAGGATCTAAGGAACAAGAGAGTCGAGTTGGTTAAGGTGCAGTGGCAGCACCGCAAGGTCTCGGAATGGACCTGGGAACCGGAGGATGAGATGAGGGAGCATTACCCCGAGCTTTTTCAAGACCGAGTAGCAGACTTCGAGGAAGAAGTCAAAGATAAGTGGGGCAGATTTGTACCACCCGATTCCTGGTATGCCTTTAATTCAATTATTTATTATGTTTTCTCTGGGGCTCGACAAGTTGGAGGCCTAACTCGTCGAGTAGAGTCGTGATCTGCGGGAAGTTTAAGTAGTCTACTCGACGATTTGGGGGATCGACTTGGCGGGTAGATGTTGTTTGAATAAAACCCTAAATTGAGGGTTTGCACCCTATTTAAACACGATACAACCCCTCAACTCAGCCCCCATCGTCCAGAGCAAACCCTAACTCGAAACCCTAGCCTTGTTTGAGTGTTCTAAGGTCATTTTGTGCATTTTGGTGGTTTGTGAAGCTTGAGAAGAGTAAAGGAGCTTGGGAGTTCAAATGGGAGCTTGGATATCCAAAGATTGTGTTCCATTTCAAGCTCATTTAAGGTAAAAAGCTCCTATCTTGATCTTCCATGTAATTAATCATCTTTAGGGTTTGGATCTTGGTATATTTAGAGCTTTCTAAGCCATTTTCGGGTTATGAAGTGTAATGTAGAGTTATGACTTCAAATCTGGGTCCATTCGGGATTTTTATGGCATAAAGATGCCAACTTTGTCGCCATAAACACCCCATGCACCTTATAGACCATCTTTAATGGCTTTTTAAGCCAAAAGACCCATGCATGTACACCAAGCTTGAGGCTTTACGTGTAAAATGGACATTATGAGGCCAGATTTATGGTTTTGATGTGTTAAGACCCATTTAAATTGACTGTATAGTAATGGTCATGGATGGACTCGGTGAGTCATTCTTAGGACTCGACGAGTCGGGGTGTAATGACCGCCAAATCCCTTCTGTCAAGGGACCAGATGAAAGTATGGAAGGTCCCTCAGTTTTTTAGGCTCCTAAGGGACCTGGGAATCATGGGACTTGAAGAGTGTTAGAACAAACTCGGCGAGTCCAAGGCAATCTTTCAGTCTTTGAAGATGGACTCGACGAGTTGTTCTTACAACTCGGCGAGTCATAGACTTGGCACATTCATATGTTGAATATGAACTCGACGCGGTCAAGGAAGAACTTGGCGAGTTGGTTGAAGATTGGTTGAAGTGTTGTTGAAGGTGAACTCGTTGAGCTCTTTCTAGACTCAACGAGTTGGGATGGGTTTGTAGTATTCTGTGGACGAAGGGACTCGATGAGTTGGCGGACCAACTCAGCGAGTCTGGTCGACCAAAAGATGACTCGACCAGGGTTTAACTTTGCCTTTGACCTGGATTCAAGATGATAACTTAGAGGGGTTGTTGTGTAGGGATTGAGGAGTCGAGGAGAGCCGACTTTCACACCGAGGACAGTGCAGACACTACACGACTTGGAGGTGAGTTTCCTTCTAGTAGGGGTGGGTCTACGGCCACAATGTCGACCTACCAGCAAGGGCGTTGTGTAGATGGTCGTCTTTGTGATAATCATCTAGGATTGATGTGGGATATGATTATTATGCTTGATATGATCATTGTATTCGATATGCTTGTTGTGCTTGATATGTATTACTAATAGCAGGGGTGGAATAGTCCCTGGGTACTGGTTGAAAGATATCGAAGGGGAGGGTAGTTCCCGGTTACCGGTTGAAAGATACCCAACGGGAGGGTAGCTACCGGTTACCGGTTAAAAGATACCGAAGGGGAGGGTAGTTCCCGGTTACCGGTTGAAAGATACCGACGATTATGCGTTATTTGGTATGGGTATAATGGGGGAACTCACTAAGCTTTGTGCTTAAAGTTTCAGTTTTGGTTTCAGGTACCTCTTCATCCAAGGGGAAGGAGCCGACGGTGTAGCAACGCATCACACACTCACATACATATGGTTTCCGCATTGAGTTTCCGGGATTGTAATCTGATTTATATTACTTGTGTTGAGTTGGTTTCAGACATGTTTTTATAGTTTTTGTTAATAAATGAATGACTTGGGTAATGTTTTGGTAAACTATGTTGTGAAGTATTTATTAAAAATGAAATTTTTTGGTCTCGAAAATTGGGATGTTCATCAAGTCAATAACTTGGTGACTTTGCATGCCCCAAAAAAGACCAAATCTCAAAGTATAACATTCTACTTCCATGGACATGACTCAAACTTCAACATCGATGGTCTTAAACTCTAAAGGTACCAACTTTATGCACCTTGAACCTCAGAAACCCTAAGAGGGACGACTCAAAGCTCCTGGAATGAAATCAAGACCACCAGATCTCATCTTTGGGACCAAAATGAACTAAAACTCACTAGTAAGAAATCTAAGATATCAATGATCAAGTTCAAAGCTTTATACATTCATCAAGCTGAAAATGAGTCCCAAAAGCTAGATCCATTAGTTTCCCCTTGATCCCCATCTTTGCACCAAGCTCCACCTTCTTGAAAATAGACCAAACACTCTAAAAATGAATTCCATAAGCTCAAAATGTCACCATGAGTGATTGAGGAAGATTTATAGGGTTTAGGGGGATGGACGTTAAAGATATTAGGGTTAGGATATGAGATAAGGAGCTTAAATAGGGTCCAAGACCCTAAAATAGGGTTTTGATCTGACTGGAGTACGCCCAGCGTACATATGGTACGCCCATCATACTCTTGGGAACCTTCGTGACCATCTTGGTCGGTACGCCCAACATACTCCAAGGTACGCCCAGCGTACTACCTTTTTCACTAGTACACCCCGCGTACTCGGCTAAGCCTGAAAACCACGAAACATCCGAAGGCCATAACTTCTTCTTTATAAAACTGTTTCCGACGATCCTTATATCCACGGAAAGGTAACGAGAAGCCCTACACTTCTATCAACTCATACCTTTCTTACAACCTTCCGAACAAAATCCATTTTTCACAAAAGCCCAACTGACACTTTACCGAAATACCCCTAGGCTCCAAAACACGAATTGACCACCTGGATAACTTCCAATACATCACCCGCACCCAAATGGGCCTAGAACGTACCTTTTTAAATGCCCTAATCCTTATGATGACCAATATTCAGGCAACAGCCCCAGACTAGGAGCCGATTCAGAACAGGGTGTTACAACTCTGCCCCACATGAATTAGATTTCGTCCTCGAAATTCGTCCTTACCTTCCCAACACATTCAACAATCTGGTCCATACCTCCACAATCTGGACTAAATACAGCCTACCCAAGGTATCCTAATACCAATCCTAAAAGAACTTACCCACCTGAAAAGGAACGAACCTTAAACCATCATTGAACTTATTTCATAAGAAAACCTCTTTATTCTTTCGAACTCGAAACTTCAAATTGACCTAGCTTCTTAACAACTGCTCACGTTGAACCATCATTGAACTTATTTCATAAGAAAACCAGCCTAAATAGAATACCTTCCACCTGTAATACCTTGAGGTTTCTAAAAGAACAAGGTTACTGATCAAATGTGGCTGCAGATTACTCAACTTGACATGAGGCTCAAGTAATCCTTCGAGTAGGAGACTCATCCCTGCAACGGTTAGACTCATACGGGAGCTGCACAACATGTTCAAGTCAGTCCCTATGAGATTATTTAATCCAACTGCAACAACTTAGAGTATACCCCGAATCCAAGCAACTCAACACACGAATCCCAAGTCACAAACCCAATTCAACTCTTCCTACTACCATATGTTGCTTCTCAGACGGAGTCGAGACCTCCCGGGTCCCAACTTGTCTGCCCACTACCCGAGATACCTGACACCTCACCAATTGATGAACCAGAAGAGACACAAACAACAGTTCCATGCATCTCCCAAAAAGAAAATCGATTAGCTGGACTTGCTTCCATGCCCTGCCATCAAACTAAATGCAACACGATGTAACGACCATAAATTTTCAACCAATTTTAACTTTTCAAAAACAACCCATTTTCATAATGTTATTAGAAAAAGGTTTTCAATACAATTATTATCAGAGTCTTCCCAGAACCACATCATAAAACATAATCATGAGGAGCGGTACGATCACGCCTTTGCCTTGCCACGGTCTCTAGAAGAACCTGAAAAACATTAAACCACAACTGTAAGCCCGAAAGCTTAGTGAGATACCCCCAAAGTACCAACCACATATACCATACACGCACAACATGCAATATCATATCAAAACACAGAACAACCATGCACTTCAGGTCTACTGTGTGGCTGCTCCGCCGCACCGGCCAACAGTCCACCTGGTCCACCCTCCGAGTCTAGCCATATACATCGAGTCTGCAGTGTGATTGGTCTGCCCGCACCGGGCCTTCAATCCACTTGGTCCACTCTCTGAGTCTACAGTAGGACTGGTCCGCCCGCACTAGGCCTTCAGTCGCCCTGGTCCACTCTCCGAGTCTCGACACGTTTGGTCCGCCCTCTTGGGGCCTACAGCCTATCCGGACCGCTCGATGGGCCTTCGGGATAACCGGTCCGCCCTGGGTATGTTGTCCTACAGCACAAAGCAGGACCCGCCTCAACCCAACCCCAGTCCAACAACCATGTGCACATAAACATACAATCATATAACAATTCACAGTCAATAAGCCGATCTAGCAGATCACATAACATATCATCATCCTAACCAGGATACCGACCTAACCGGTCACTAGCATAGCATCATCCTAAATACCAGGATACCGATCTTAACCAGGTCTCTAACATATACCATCCTAGCTACCAGGATGCAAACATATCAAAGAAACAACATAACAAAGAATACCCGGATCTCAATCCGATGAAGGGCCAGCCTTGGTGCCTTAGACCCTGTTGATATAGTGAGGATAACTCACCTCGCAACTGTCGACTAAAAGATAAGACCAAGATGCTCCGACCATTAATACGATCTCCACCACTAGCCAACACCAACATTGAACTCAAACAAAAGCCAACAATTACCAAAATGCCCCTGGAGGTCAACTGGTCAACCCTTGGTCAAAGTCAAAGTCAAAGTCAACCTCCTGACTAACTCTACTCGCCGAGTCAACCCGATGACTCGCCGAGTCCTCATGCTCATAATTTCCCCAATCCGCGACTCGACTCGCCGAATCACCCCGAGACTCGCCGAATCACCCCGAGACTCGCCGAGTCCAAGAACAGACTCGCCGAGTCCAAGGCTATCTTCAACATACTCGCCGAGTTGTTCTTCCAACTTGCCGAGTTCCAGTCCATCTTCAAGCAACTCGCCGAGTACACCTTTGTGACTCGCCGAGTGCCTCTAGATCTTAACCCATACAGAAGCCTTCCAAGCCATGCAGTTGATCCAAAACGTAGATCTACCCTTCTACAACCCATCCATCACATAATGTGGCAAACTTTACGTGAATCCAAAGAGATCTAGGCATTTTACACTCTAGGGATAGGTTTGGGGACAAGATGACAACAACAAACACTCAAGAACAAGGACTTTAATGCACTCTAGACCTTCTCCATTCCAGATCTGAGGTAGCAACCTCATATCTAACCCTCAAACTCGAAATACCACAAGCTAGACTTTCCACACACTCCAAAATGATGAATCTAGATGAATAACAGCCCAAGAAACGAAGTAATACCTCAAAAGGAAGCCCCAACAGAAGAGAAATCTGAATCTTAGCAAAGCCCCTTGCTCCAAGCCTCCTAACTCTCCAAGATCTCCTCCAAAATCTCTTCTCCAAGGTTCAAATGCACTCAAATCCCTCTCAATCGCGTCTTAGGGTTTTCTGAACTTCAATAGAGGGTAAAGAGGCTGGGGAGAGGGTATAATTTCCTTTATATAGGGCTCATCCTCCGAAATTAGGGTTTTCTCCACTCAGCGCCTACTCGCCGAGTTGGCCACTTAACACGCGACCAGAGTCGCGACCCTACTCGCCGAGTCCACCCATGGACTCGCCGAGTTCCCCTTTCATACTTACACTTTGAACCCTGAATTTGTACTCCTGAACTTGGGATGTTATACATGACGTACTGCAGCCTCACTTCCTACCTGGTCTCTAGCGACCCATCTTCTTCTCACTTCAGACACACTATGGCTCTTTCACAGATGAAACAAACCCAAGACACATCACAACAAATCAACCACCATCAACTAAACCCATCCATTACCCTTAAACCTAGAGATTGTGTCCTTAACTTACAAATATCTCAATTCATATTCTTGCTGGAATGAAAAATCATGCACTAAACATGTGCGATACCCGACTTGAGATCTTACCCAAAAACGATTCGATACCCACTCATGACCCAACATCTATAAACCTCCACCTGTATCTCACACCACATCCATAGAATACAGTATCGTAGCGATTAACATTATGTCAAATCATTTCAACTATTGAGTTAAAATTCTCAGGGTTTGTTGGCCTACCGCCTCAACCCTACCGCTCCCCTTAAGCCTTCGTGCCTATGACTTACAGTCGGCCTGCACCGGGTATATTGGCCTACTGCATAGAGCAGGACCGCCTCAACCCTATCCAAATGCCATAGACGATCATGAGAAAGGTCTAACGCGGTTCCCATAAACTAAATGACAGAACATTCTAATCCCAAGCCTTCCTAAAACTGACGATTACCCATTCGAATCTACTCCCAGTCCCCAACTAGAGTATTGCCCGATCCAAAAAGATTAATCCTATGAGACGCTCTGAACAGATGAGATCACCAAGATCCTTTGTACTCCATCCAATCTCTAAAAACAACTTCTGATCAAACCAAAAATACCCCGGAGTCTTCAGCCTACTCCAACAACATGTGCAATACTTGGGGACAGACCCACTGATTGATATAGCATAGCAACATACTCAATACTCACATATAGATCTACAAACACATATAGAGTCTTCAGCATGACTGGACCACCTCACCAGGCCTTCAGTCATCTGGACCACTCTAAACTGTTGATCATCTCCTTGGACCACCCCTTGGTGATCTTTCCCATGCAGAATGTTCTCACCCACTTGGAGTTCTGAACTCCTGATCCATTCCGTGGACTCTAACCCCGACCTAACCCTAGGCCTCATGTCGATCGTCACCCTCTCGGAAATTTGTGGTTTGCTCCCTCACCCGCGTGTCTACCACATACGCTAATAACCCACACACCCATGCTAAATGTACTGTCGAGCCCTAGCAGCTAACAAAACCCTCAATCTATCAATCCAAGAACCCTCAAAGTTGAGAACACCCTCGACCGAATACTCGAACTGAACTCAATTCCTAACTAGAACTCCATCCTGGTTCCTAAAATTCATCTATCAAGCACCAAGAAGACATGTTTCTTATGCTGGGGAGTTTTACCGAACCCCTAATCAACACAACCCTCAAACCAAGCAGCCACTAGGGCCTCCATTTTCTCGGTCGGGTTGTGAAACTTATCCCCGTTTCAAAAACTCTCCTGCTTCGGCCTCCCGGGGTGGCTCTCCCCCACTTAGATTCGACTAAGCCTTCATAATACATGAAAATTGGAGGATTATCAATCCTTCTCACTTCCCAAGGATTGATATGATGACAACCAACTCTTTCCCATTAGTGCTCCATTACTAGCCAATAGCAATTGATCACACACTCCTAAGAACCAGATGAGCACTTCCTGAATCCCAGTGAAACTGAAAGTTACTAATGCTTGAATGACCTCACCCTCAAGTCCTGAAGACCAAAAGATAGATGCTCCAACTAATACCTCGGCAACGAGCTACTTCCCTTGGCGCTTTAGTCATTCAATCACAAACGGTTGCTAAAACCACTGAATCCTGACAATGTTGAATAACCCTTTTGTGGGACCCTATCCGTATACCTCCCTCAAAATACCCCTTTTCCAAAGGTTTTCCAAACAAGTTTCCCGCTCTAGGTCTCTAGAAATCATTCACTTCAGGGTTCGCACCCTGACTCACGTACCTGCTCAAACGTCCACAACTAAACTGCAGCAGCTGAAGCAACCTCTGCCCTAAACCGGGCTACAAACTACTCCCAAGACATAGTCTACAATCCTAAAAAGTGCAATAGGTTTCACAATCAATCCTTACGGTCCGATACAAGAGATTCAAGGCAAACTGGACCTTACAAAATACTTATGCCACATCGACCCACCTGCACTCATCGACGCTGAAATAATGTCGCCAATCCCTGCAACCAACTGACCCTGAACTGGAATACAACCAGATCCTAGGTCACAAGCCTGCTCACTCCTTCGGGCTCAAAAAACTGAAAGGGCACAATCCTTGTCCTATAAAACGACAGCCCAATCCACCAATTAACCATTCCACTTCCAGCTGCCAAAACCCCAATTGAACATAATCATCACTCCTTTCCGGAGTCCCCGCAACTCACATTCCAGCCTCAAGCAAAACCCCCCGAAGCCTTACTTCCAGAAACTCACGTGCTAGCCTCTCACGCTCAATCCGCGGAATATAACGAGTACAGAACATCTCCCTGATCCCACATAACTACAACCCTCGGCTCATCAGAATATATCCCAGTAACATGTCCTTGTACTGGAAAGTTTGACCAGCTCCTCCCCCTGTCGTCGTTACAGCTGTTGTAGATACAACGGTAATCGTCTCGATAATGGTTGTATAACGCTCGACGAAATACTCCACCATGGCGGTATTAATAGACCCAAACGTCTCCGGAAATTGTCCCCTGACAACCCCGCTTACCTCCTCCCGGATGATCTCATTGACACGGTCCTCTAAAATTGTTGGCCTATCCCGGTTGCCAGCTCCCGATCCTAACCTGGATCCGCTCTCAAGATGTCTCGTAACCACCATTATGGTAAAACACCAAAAAGATCTCTGATAATCAATATAATGACAGGAGACCAACTCCCAACCCAACCCTAGGGGTTGTGACTTCCTTGCTACGCGTATCGGTCATGTGCTTTCAGTAGTACGGGCCCATACTACCTTCCACACCTACCCATATTTGTTTCAAGTATCATCACAACGCCCTAACAATATACATAATCATAGCGAGCACTCAATCCTCTCTCCTAGAGGAATGCTAAATATCTCGTAACTAGCCTCCCGACCTCACACAACCCACCTATCCATGAAACTTCCACCAACCCTGTAGCACTAGTGTATGTTAGCCATACATAACGCTGGACCCTATAGACTTTCAAATATATGATCCTAACCTAAGTCCCTAATCAACAAGAATAGAACATAAGGCCAAATAAAACATTCTCCGGCTATAAGATCTTAATTATGTACAGTCGTGATACATACTCAAGCAACTACAGTAATGATGTCAATCTCATATAAAGAAAACCCTAGGCTAGCAGGCATCATGTAATCAAGCAATTCTATCATGCAATTCCTAAAGATCCCTAGCCTAGTACTAGCATGTTGTTCTGACATATCACAATATCAAATAATTGTATGATATTTTGGGGTCTACTTACTGGCTCCTGCTGATCGTACACTTCGCATCCTCTTTTACTTATTTTGAAAACCATTTAAAAACATTTTGAAAATCTTTTTCCTTAGTTTGAGACTCGATTCACACGAATGTTCCTCCAACTTACTCAAACCAAGGCTCTGATACCAACTTGTAACATCCATAAATTCGAGCCAAATTAAAACTTTTTAAATCATTTAAAACCATTTAGTTATTACAATTTGATTTCAAAATAGTTTAAGCATCAGAGTTCCCACAAATCAAGATTATCAATTGAGGAAGTGTATGGTCACGCCTGCGCCTTCCCGCGATTATCCGTTAAACCTAAAACAATCAACTGAAACTGTAAGCTCGAAGGCTTAGTAAGTTACCCCCAAGATACCAACCTCATACAACCATAAACATATCATATAACAAACACAAAATAGTATGCATAATGAGACCTCAGCCTAACTAGACCGCCTCACAGGGCCTACAACCTATCTGGACCGCTCCCAAGCCTTCGGCATGACTGGATCGCCTCATAGGGCCTACAGCCTATCCGGACCGCTCGCCGGGTATGTTGGCCTTCTGCACAAAGCAGGACCGCCTCAACCCAACCTCCAATCAATCAAATGTGTGCACATAAATATCATACGCTAGCATATATAACAGTCAAACGGATCTAACAAATCACTACTCATAGCAACATGCTATTTACCAGGATACAGACCTAACCGATCACTAACATAGCATCATCCTATATACCAGGATACCGACCTAACCAGGTCACTAACATAGCATCATCCTATATACCAGGATACCGACCTAACTAGGCCACTAAGCATATCACCATCCTAACTACTAGGATGTAAATCAATAAGCATATCATGCAATAAACCTGTATACAAATCCGATAAGTGCTGGCATTGGTGCCTTAGACCCACTTGATATAGTGAGGATAACTCACCTGGCACTGCTGATGTCCCACAGATAAAATTCCAGCTACTGGTTGGCAGATTCCCGAACTGTCAACATCAAACAATACTCAATTAATAATTGGGTTCCAAGCCCAAGGTCCAACTCACATTCCAAAGGCCCAAAAGTCAAGTAATGGGCCAAAGCCCAATTTATGGCCCAACTTTCCAAATTGGACCCAGAACCCTACATGGTCTTACCTTAAGGCCCATCCATTAATTCTAGTTCAAACTCTTAGTATTCCAATGGCCCAATATCTCATAATCATCAAGGCCCAAATATGGCCCAATTTTCCAAATTGGGCCCGGACCTTTCTAATGGCCTTTCCTCAAGAACAATAAATTTCCTTAGTCCAAAACCTTGTTTCCAAACGGCCCACTAAGTCCCATAACAACCTAGCCCAAGAAATGGCCCAAACCCAAAGCAAAAAATACGAAGTCCAACCTAACTAAGTACGCAAGGCACACTCAGCAGTACGCTGCACATACTCACTTAATGGCTTGTATGTTGCGCGTACTGGCTTGTACGCCAAGCGTACTTCCCTCTTAAATCCATTTTTCCATTAAGAACTTAATGCTTTAAGCCATAAGTCCATGCCACAGATTTGAGTCCCAAACAACGTCTAAACCTATAAATTCAGTAACTTGGTGGCTTTGCATGCCCCAAAAAGACCAAATCTCAAAGTATAACATTCTACTTCCATGGAAATGACTCAAACTTCAACATGGATGGTTTTAAACTCTAAACGTACCAACTTTATGGACCTTGAACCTCGAAACACTAAGAGGGGCAACTCAAAGCTCCTGGAATGAAATCAAGACCACTATATCTCATCTTTGGGACCAAAATGAACTAAAACCCACTCGTAAGAGACCTAATATATCAATTATCAATTTCAAAGATTTATACCTTCATCAAGCTGAAAATGAGTTCCAAAATCCAAATCCATAAGTTTCCCTTTGATCCCCATCTTTGCACCAAGCTCCACCTTCTTGAAAATGGACCAAACACTCCAAAAATGGATTCCATAAGCTCAAATGCCACCGTGAGTGATGGAGGACGATTTCTAGGGTTTAGAGGGATGGAGGCTAAAGATATTAGGGTTAGGATATGAGTTAAGGAGCTTAAATAGGGTCCAAGACCCTAAAATAGGGTTCTGATCTGACTAGTGTACGCCCAACATACATATGGTACGCCCAGCATACTCCTAGGAACCTTCGCGACCATCCTGGTCAGTACACCCAGTGTACTCCAAGGTACGCCCAACATACTACCTTCTTCACTAGTACACCCCACGTACTCGGCAAAGCCTGAAAACCATGAAACTTCCGAACGCCATAACTTCTTCGTTATAAACCTGTTTCCGACGATCCTTATATCCACTGAAAGGTAATGAGAAGCCCTACACTTCTATCAACTCATACCTTTCTTACAACCTTCCAAATGAAAATCCATTTTTCACAAAAGCCCAACTGACACTTTATTGAAATACCCCTAGGCTCCAAAACATGAATCGAACACCTGGATAACTTCCAATACATCACCTATACCCAAATGGGCCTATAACCTACCTTTTCAAAATCCCTAAGCCTTCTGATGACCGATATTTGGGCCACAACCCCATACTAGGAGCTGATTCGGAACATGGTGTTACACTTTGGAGCACGTTCACTAAACATAGGGGAACATTCTTCCTTCTTGGAGCGCATATTAAAGAGCCAATATATCCATGAAATGTATTCTTCCTAGAAACATATTTTGGAGGTGTCTACGTTCCATAGAGCCCATTCACCACACATGTAGTATATCCGACAACATGTTTCACATCCATGAATGGCATGAGTGCATTCAAGGGTACCATCACATTTTCCATCAGGATTAGTGTTATAACGACCCGAACTTTCTACATTTAATTAACTAGGGATTATCAAAGTTTACTAAACAAAATGTAGAATTCTATAAAAATCTAAACACTCTACATCCTAGGTTACATTTGGGTTTACAATAAAATCTTACATATAAAATAAAGCAAGAATGAATATACAAAGAAATAAATCTACTCCTAATCTAGGTCCTTGTACTCCTATCTTCTTGACGTACACTGGTTGCTACGTGAACGTGAAAAACATAGCACATCTCTTTCTTTGGCTCATTTCTTAGGTTATCATAAGTTTAACCTTTTTACCCTAAATAACAATCTACATTCCATTTCTTTTCATTTTCAATGCAATGGCCAAACTCTCTTCATCTATCTACTCAGAATTGTTGTTATGGGACATCTACTACTCTATCCATCCTTATGCAATAACATTGCATACATAACACCATTTCTCATCTTTTTCTCACTTTTCACAACCATGTGCATAAATTTACCTCTTTCTTTATTTTTCTCACAAGTATACCAAGACACTTCTTAACCATCTACTCTTAGGTAAGTTACCATTTCCCACTATGCTTTCACTGCACCATTTTAACTCTATAAGTGATTACACCATCAGTTCTCTAACTCTTTGTGAAGTATTACACTTGATTACTTCACTTTCATTCCAAAGTGTTGTATCTAACTACAACTCTTTTCCTCCTAAATCTCTTAAAATTTTGTGCACCAAACGTTTACTCTATATTTCCTCTATTCCCGAGACTCCAAGTCTCAATCTATACATGGAAACATCTTCCAAGTACCATGTTTATCTTTCTTGTCCCACCACTCGAGCCTCAGATAGCTTAATGGTTCCATTAAACCATAATAAGTAACATGTGTCTGTAGTGCCCATACACTACATACGCACCCTCCTTATCTAGTTTCAATATTAATATTCCATTCCATGATTCACAAGTATTATACCTCTTAAATGGTACATTCTTCTTACCTTACCATGCCATCACTTTTCTTCTTAAACCACTTGATCCTCAGGAAACATGATGGCTCCAATGAATTACAATAAGTTCCATGTATCTGCAACGCCCATACACTGAATGCACATCATACTTATCTCGATTCAATATTAACACTTCGTCACCAGATTCTCGACTTCTACGTCTCCTTTCTTATAACCTAAATTTTCAACATGAAATTTTCTTGGGTATTCATCTTCCTTAATCCTCAGTTGCTAGCTAGCATCTTTTGTGACTTTTTCTCTTCTTACTTACTTACTTTATACTTAATAAATCTAAAATATGTATTTTCACATACTTACTCTTTTCTTACATTAAGAAGTCTCACAGACCTAATATTTCTAACTCTTCATCTTTAGATGACACTTGGTCACCTCATTCTCTAATGGGACTCTATACCTAGCCTTAGACTCTTCTCTTGAGTCCACTATCATTCCAATTATCTATTCCAATTCTTACTCTCTTTCTAATTGTCCCTTATTACACATAAGCTCTAACTTTTCCTCCTTTTTTCTAAAAGTTACTCATAAGTAAACTGTGACATAACATACAGTATATACATAATCTTACGCGTCCATCTCTTCTCACCCTAGGAGCTACACTGTGACATCCCCATTTTTACTGCCCAAAAAGATCTTTTCTTTATGATTATTATACAACAAAGTAAACTTTATAAATGCGTAATTTGTCCTATAAAGTTATTCCCAAAGAAATGTTTTTCATTGATTATTAAAAAACTTGGGATGTCATGACTGGTAGAAGAAACATAAGCATAAACATAGTCATTACTAGGGGTGTAAACGAGTCGAGTCGAGCCGAGTACTGCTAAGCACGAAGCTCGAATCGTCAAAAATACTCGAGCTCAAAGCTCGACTCGAACTCGCCTCGATCCTAGATTTGAAGCTCAGACTCTAATAATGAAATATTCGATACTATCGAGCTTGGCTCGCGAGTTCGGTTCAGCTCAACAAAAATTAAATAAAAAAGTTAAAATCATCTCAAATTAAAAACATTTCACATGCTTTTACTTTCTTCAAAATAACAAAAAAAAGTCATAATAAATCATCTAATGTCAATATAGCATCAACCATCTATATGATTGGAGTTTTCATACATCCAAAATACAAAAAAGAAACATTCTCAAAAGTTTTGAAGTGCAACTTAATTCCTTACTCTGTAATCGGCGCATGAACGCTAAAAGTGTTGAAATATTTTAATAATTTAAAAGTATATAAAGGGTAAAAATTTGATTTTATAAATACTCAATTAAGATCGCGAGCTTACTAAGCTAGGTATTTTACTACTCGAGCTCGGCTCGATAAGGTACTCGAGTAGCTCGAGTTCGAGCTCGACTCGATTAAAGTCGAGTCGATTTCGAGTATTTTCCGATTCAAGCTCGAGTTTCTCATGAGCTGTCTCGTCTCATTTACACCCCTAGTCATTACATGCCTTACAATATCTTTTAGACTATGGCCTATATTTCCTCGAATCTCTCATCAGGTTGGAACATCATTATCCATGTACCTTTGTACTGATACCTTTCATACAAAGAAATTGAGTAGGTTAGGTTTGGGAACATGGTGAGTACATAGGGTTTTCAACCCACAATAATATAGTTAATTTTTTCAATTATCTATTTCATATCAAACAATTAACCTGATTCCCCACCCCTATTATCTTAATTATTCATCTATAGATACCTATCTTAAAGACCATCATTATAAATATCATGTTTGGCATCTATATTATGTTAGATGACTACATTGTTAGTACAATAGTACTATATCCTTCATCGTTCGTACAATAGTACTAGTTCCTACATCGTTAATACACTAGTACCGGTTCCTACATCGTTAGTACAATAGTACCAATTCCTACATCGTTAGTGCAATAGTACCAGTTCCTACATTATTATTACAATATCAGTTCCTACATCGTTAGTACAATAGTTCCAGTTCCTACATCGTTAGTACAATAGTACCAGTTCCTACATCGTTAGTATAATAGTACCAGTTCCTACATCATTAGTACAAGAGTACCAATATATATATATATATATATATATATATATATATATATCGTTAGTACAATAGTAGCCGTTCCTACATCGTTAGTGCAATAGTACCAGTTTCTACATCGTTAGTACAATAGTACGAGTTTCTATATCGTTAGTACAATAGTACCAGTTTTTACAACGTTAGTACAATAGTATCATTAAATTCGTGACATTATATTATCATTTTCATATCACATTACCCTTCATGACCTAACATATTATATTCATGAAAATACATATACGGTATAAATCATATAAAATGTATATTTATAACATTTCATCTAACATAGAACATCTTTGCACATAGGCACTTATAACATTCAATTATCTAAATACTACATATCGATGAAAAAAATGAAAGTAACTATACACTCACTTGTTAAAAGTGGATGACTAGAGAATTCGGCAGCACTTCGCCTTGGCATGTATCTTTCATTTGATGCGACCTAAACATGATTATCACTAAGTGTTAGTCTTATATTTCTTATTACTAATGATAGTCTAGATTCATCAATAATCTCAATGTCTACATTAAGATCTATCAAAAGAGAAACTATGTAAGATCATATCGGAGGTAGGGTCCGTTTGGTATACAGAGTATACTATTTGGAAATCTAAATTTAAACACCTCACTAAATCTAGCCTAAACATCACCCCCGTAAGTGGATCAATCGATAATGTGACATGGAATCACTAATAAATCTTATTTATAATTTCATAACAATGAATATAAATATAAATATAACTTACACTTAAATTAAGATAAGTGTGGCTTAATTTACAGAGATTTCCTAGAGAAGAGTCGGAAATTGCATTGGCAGAACTCCGACTCGAGAGCTTCTAATTTCCGAAGTCTTACATACTTCAGAGCTTAGCTGAATACCCTAAATCCTAAGTAATTATCGAGATGTTGATTATATATATTTCATAGAGAAAGATTGTGGATTGTGTAGAGTGAATGAGGGGGTTGTTATTTATAGGCAAAGTTTGACCATGCCCGCTGCTCCTTTCAAGGAGCGTGTCGCGTGCTTAATGTGACGTCTCCTGCCGTTTTTTTGTCATGTGTCAGCTTCTCTGTGGTCCAAATTGCCACCTTCTAGAAGTGTGTGTTGCGCGTCACAAAGAACACATATTTTGTAAATTTCGTAACCTCTTCATACGAGCTCCGATTTGAATATTTTTTATATCCACGCATAGCTATCGGCAAGATCTACAACTTTAATTTAGACTTCATTAGCTAATTCTTTATTTAATTTTAAGGTTATATTTTTACAAGCTTAAATTGTTAAAGTCCATATAAAAATCATAACTTTTCCATACTCCATCCGTTCCAGACTGTTTTTAAATCGATAGAATTGTATCTACAAGATTTTCAGCTCTCGTTTGGATTTTTTGGCTAATAATCAACTGATTTCTATTTCAGTTTCTGTGTCGCGCATTGCTACGTTGAAACTTCGAAAAATCATAACTTCCTCATATGAAGTCTGATTTGGACATTCTTTAAATGCACGCACACAGTTTTATGATTACTACAACTATTGTTCAGATTATTTATCCTAAATAACCTTCTATCAAAAACATATATTTATCATCATGATGAACAATTATCCTTTGATTCCTTAATCATCTACCCCTATCTTGCGGGCGTTACATACACCTCCTCTTCCTTCTATTATGTGGACACACTACCAAAGTGTCCTTTTACTCTATACACTACATAACTTACTTCCAGAGAAGTATTTACCCGTTTTCTCATGTTCCTTAGCTCTTAACATAGAACAATGGAACATTCTTCCATATTTCTCTTAAATGTCAACCATAACCTTTGATGGGCACAAGATATACCTATATACTTTTAAAATTATAAACCTAACTACTTATCTACTAATGCATATATAGGCAGTGTACCTAGTCCATTTATAGTATAGTAAAATAAGTTGTGTATCGAACACATGGATCGGGATTTAGCTATAAAATAATTACTAAAAATTAACCTAAAAACAATAACTAAAATATGGGTTCTATTTGATTTTGTAAGTTCAGATTAACTTAAACTATTCAATTAACTAAAAGCTAAGCAACAACTTAACTAGAACAATTCAAAATCAAGATTGTGAATACACTTTCATTAAGCTTTGAATCCCCCTTTTTCCTATGATTAGTTTCTAAATATGGATTTATTCAGTTGGTTACCAATTTAAATATAATTAGCAGTCTTGATTAGATCTCCTAGTATTTTCCTCAATTTCGTGAACTACTATGTAATGATCATAAACAAGCAAACACAAAATTGATTATTAAGGATAACCGGGATAAGTAAGATAGATCTAAGATAATTATCTATGATCAAGACAATTAATTAAACATAATTGTGATCAAATTATGATCTCCTACACAGTTAAAGTGGTTGCCTTTAGTACTTAATATAAGATTTGGTAAATCCTAGCTCTAGCAGTTTAAAGATCATAAACTACCAGGTAATCTTCTCCTCTTGTCCATATACTCTTCTTCTAACTCTTTCTATATTTCCATACTCTAATCTTCTCATCTTGTCTTTCTCATACTCTACAAACTATCTTTTCTTCTTCTCTTTCTTCTTTTTATATTCACATACTCTACATTTTGTCATCTTTTCTCATACTCTGCTCGATTCTCTATCCTTCTCATCTTGTATATCCCTTACTCTATCGTATACTATTCTTCTAATGCTCTTTCATAGCCTTTTCTTAGGCTCATCTCGTACTCTATGCATGCTCTATCTTCTTTTTTTCTCTTTCTACATACTCTATCTTATCTCATCTTTTTCTACTCTTCATCACTCTATGCATGCCCATCTAACACCCATACTTTACTCCTTTCTCATATCTTACTTTTGGCATGCCTTTCTATTACTCTACTTACACTTGTTGATCTACTCTCAAATTCGCATGCCTTAGCCTCAAAAATCATCTAGGTGAGACAATATCCCACTAATCTTACCGGGTACACTCTTCTAGTCTTACTCATATCTTTTATGATCCCTCGTGGATCCTTAGTTGTTCTTCTTCTCTTGAATCCTTCACGAATTCCATATTCTTAATCCCTCAAGGATTATTTTCAAGTCCTTAAAGAACTCTTTTACCGTGTTCCACTCATGGAACCTTCCTCTACCTCATATCTAACAATACACATTCTTATTCCTGTGGGAATCATCTATCTATGTTCACAAAGGAACCATCATCTCATTCCCAAAAGAATTGTACTCTTGTCCGTGAAGGAATCATATTTCTACACTTATTTGTCTTTATTATGTGGCTCATCACATAATACATTGTCCCGTGGACATCTAATCTCTTTATCTCATCAAGAGATCTTCTGTTACACATCTAGTACTTAACTCATTAAATACTTAAACTTTAACTATGTCTATTAACATATAGGTATTCTATACAATACCAATAATGTTGAGATATACATACATACATACATACATACATACATACATACATACGTACGTACATACATACATACATACATACATACATACATACATACATAGAAAATTAGGCATATAATTATATTCTTTTCTCATCTACATCTTGCAATTAATGCATTTAAAACAACGAAACATTTTTTGTTTAATTGCAAAAAGGATTTACTTTAATATTACTCAACTACACCTTGATTGTGAAATCAGTAAGAAAATCCATAAAATGATTTTTCCATTTCTAGAATTAAAGGAAGACGAAATAGATGCAGACCGTTACAATTGCGAATCTATTGTTTCGTCTGAAGAAACTTTTGATGCATACAAAGTCGGACTTCAACGTATTGAAAATTACATTAAGTCTAAGGACCATAAAAACATGTTGAAACAACTTTCAGATAAAAATGATAAAAAGCAGATCAAATCTGATACCGTGCAAAAATTTGATTCATTGAATGCCAATAGGCGTGTCAATTCGGGCAGTCGTTTCGTGTATATGCGTAACACGACACGACACGAATTGTTTTTGCATAACCCGAAAACGAAACGACACGACGTCGTGTTTTTTTTCTAACACGAACACGAATCTATTAAAAAACCGACAAACACAACTTACCCGACAACACGACAAAAGTAGCATAAAATTTTCTTTTGTTTAATTAATTCATGCTTAAAAAACGACAAACACGACAACACGATAAAATAACAAAAAAAAAACCCAATATCCTCAAATTAATACATGCTTGAAACGACAAAGAACGACAAAAAAAACATAAAATGGTACTAAACGTCCTCAACTTGTATATCCTTGTTATCCATTTGCATGACATCATCGGTAAGTTCTAAAGATAACTCTTCATCACCTACAAAATAAAAAACATAACATAAAGTTAATAAAAAAAATTAATTAATACACCAAATTCAAATTTTCAGAATGTAAAAAAACAAATACCTTTAGCTCCAAACAACCAATCTAGGACACTTTCTTATGTGACCTCGCAAGCTTGTTGTTCCATTTTTTGTTTCACAAATATATTTTTTTGAGCATCTCTTACATTTTGCCCTTTCCCTCCCATCATTACCAATTGGAAGTCTTTCAAAAAGCCTCCATACCTTCGACCATCGTTCTCTTTTTGATTTGACATGAACTTCTTCACCTTCTATTTTAACATCTATATCAACCACATCAATGTCATCTTCTTCGAGGTCAACATCCTTCAAAAAAAAGATTTAGGTATGTAATGAATTGAAAAACTAATAAACTTGCTGAAATGCAAAGTTGAAATGGTAGTAAAAATACTTGTGGAACCACAACTACAGCAGGTTCTGTTGTTGAATCAAGCTTTGCCTTCTTCATAACTAGTATGCCAAAAGATTCAAAAAAAAAATTAGAAAGTTAATCAGAAATAAGTAAATGTATTACTATAAAGTCAGAAATAAGAAAGAAATATGAACACATAGCAGTGAGCTTCGAAATTTTTTACAATGAAGAGACAAAAACAAGAAACA
The DNA here is from genome assembly GCF_002870075.4 of Lactuca sativa. Classification (NCBI taxonomy): domain Eukaryota; kingdom Viridiplantae; phylum Streptophyta; class Magnoliopsida; order Asterales; family Asteraceae; genus Lactuca; species Lactuca sativa. The sequence goes on along the minus strand of NC_056627.2, from coordinate 313,596,711 downwards.
AATATTGCATCTTGTAACAGAGATATAAAAACAAGAAACAATGGGTGATCCAGAAAGTAAAAAAAAAAAAAAAAAACAAATACTGCATCTTGTAACAAAAAAATAAAAACAAGAAACAAAATCATACACGATACATAGTTACATACACTGTTACTGTATCTAATTAGTGATACATCATATATTATACAGTCAAAAAGAAAAAAAAAACGGAAAGATATATGCAAGAAAAAAGGGGTGATTCAGAAAGTAAAAAAAAAAAAACAAATACTGCATCTTGTAACGGAAAAATAAAAACAAGAAACAAAATCATACATGATACATAGTTACATACACTGTTACTGTATCTAATCAGTGATACTCCATACATTATACAGTCAGAAAGAACGAAACGTAAAGAGATATGCAAGAAAAGTTTGCTCGACTAAAAATCTGATTAATCCAATATATCAGATCATGTCAGGCAAGAAAAGAAAAGTAACACACAGCAAGGAATTTTGAAAATCATATATTCTACATTCAACAATCAGAAAGAGACATAAAGAGATATGCAAGGAATTTCGAAAATCATAAATGGAGAAAACAGATGGAATTTTGTAACATTATTAGACAAACAATTTGTTTTTCCCCATTCACGATTTCCATCTGATATCGAGAAAACAGAAGGAATCAACGGTGATGGCAGTCAAAATCAAGCAGCTAATCATAAACTCTAGCTATATGATCGATTAGCTAAACTAAAAAAGACACAAAGTAAGGAATTTCAAAAATTATACAGAATCTTATGTATGTGCAGTGTGCAAAAATCATACAGAATATAACATTACCTTGATGATTGATGAATAACAGAAGAGATCGTCAAGTGAGTTGTGATGAATAAATCGTTGTGTTATGAAGAGCCAAGTCGATGAATCACAGAAGAAATCGTCAAGTGAGCTGTAATGAAGAAATCGCTATTGCTGAAATCGAATTTAATAGATAATTTAGAGGATTAATTTGCTCTGCATTTGCAATTAATCAAATATATAATCGTTGATGGAGATTGGAGAGCCGATAGAATGCGAATCGAAAGAGACGAAGACTCGAAGAGTGAAGAAGCATACGTGAATCGTCGGTTTAATTGATTTGTTAGTGTCGACTGTCGAGGCTCGAGGGGAACTTTCTGGGAAATTGATAGTCATTAAAAGTTAAAACAAATAGACGCTTCACTTCTAAACATTTAAACAAATATATATACTTTAAAATAATTATAAATACATTTTCAAAATTATTATTTAATAAAAGTGTAAGTCGGTTCTAATCGTGTCAAACTCGTTTTATTGTCGTGTTATATGTGGGTTTTTAATCGTGTGTGAGTCGGGTTGCTTTCGTTTCAATTTCGTGTCAATTTCGTGCTAATTTTTTACCCTGAACACGACACAACACGACGTCGTGTTTTTTTTAACACGAACACGACACGAACACGAATTCGAAATTCGATTTCGTCCCAATTTCGTTTCGTGTCGTATATTCTTGTCGTGTCGTGGCATGTTTTGACAGGCCTAAATGCCAACTTGAGTTCAGAAAATAAATTAAATGTTGAAAGCACTTCTGAATTCGATGAGGATAGTGATATGAGTGACATTTCTGTAGAGGATGTGGTTGACTGCTCAACGTTTGTTAAAATTGAAGCTCAACCTGCGAAAGCTCTTATTTCTGAAAATTTTGTTGAGTTTGCAAGAGTTGTTCAAAACAAACCTGAAATTTTGAAAGTAAAAGCAACTGTTTTTTCCAAAAGTTCAAACAACGCCCAATCAAGTTTTCAAAGTCAATGGAATAACCGAAAATCAAATCGTCAAGCTGAAGACAATTGTCGACGAAGACAACAAAGACGGATGTGATGAACACTTCTGGTCAGTTGCCATACATAATGCTGACGAAACCGTTGGTTTATCTGAAAGAACTTCTTGGAAAGTCAAAGGGAGATACGTGGCTGAACCCTTAAATAATCGCTCAACATTTGCAAAAAGGTAGCCCAAGTGGTAGCAAGGAGGTTCTCAGCGAACCTAACCCAATGAAGAGCGAACCCGAAGTGAGAAAAGCGAATCCAAAGGTGAACATTCACAAGTCATCAAAGCAACTTGCTGATCAAAAACGACAAAGGAATGACGGATATAGAAGAAATCTCATTGAAAAGAAACAATTTTGGCAATCCCAAAATTCAGATTATGTTCGCCACGAAAGGAGGATGAACCACAAAGAGAAAGGTCCTTCTCAAGTGAACTCCAATCAGTATTCGCATTGTCATTCTAATAGTCCAAGGGACTCTTAGCAAAAAGGGACTCCAAAACCCTTCTTCTCAAAGCAACAAAAGGAGAGACCAAAGCCTTATCACTCTCAATCCATGAAGTTTACGACTCATAATGTCAAAGGCAAGGGAAAGCTTTCTTCGGAGCCGAAAACTCCAACTAAGAAACCAAATGCTAACCCTAAGGAAGCTGAAAAGGAGCCCATCAAGAATCAAGCTAACAATAAGAATAAAACTTCTGATTCTAAAGAAACTAACTCAAGAGTTAAAGAAATCACCATCAAACGAAAAGATGAAACCACTCTTATAAAACGAACATATATTGTTGATCTTGATATTACTTTTCCTAGTTCTGTGAAAGGCTCACAAGAACCCAAGAAACTTTGGGTTCCTAAATTTACTTAAATTTTGCAGGTCATTTGTGACGAACAGTTCGACACTGAATGGTACATCGACAGTGCTTGTTCACGTCACATGACAAGAAGAAAAGTGGAATTGCGAGAGTTCAGGGCTGTGAAGGATGGCGACAACATAAAATACGGGAATAACTCTTTTGGAAAAATAAAAAGCTACGGTATGATAATGAATGGGGAATTCTCTATTCGTAAAGTGGCTTATGTTGAAGGCTTGCAACACAACCTAATCAGTGTCTCACAGTTGGTGGTAGGAACCGGATTGAAAGTGTCATTTGATGATGAAGGAACAGAAATCGTTGAAAAGAAATCCAAGATTGTTCTTCTAAAATCACAACGAAAGGTTGAAATGTATCCACTGAATCTAAACCCGATACGAGGAAAGCCTGTCATTTGCCTACTTACAAAAGCTCACTCAGACGAAAGTTGGTTATGGCATAGACGTCTTTCGCACTTAAACTTCAAAGATATCAACAAGCTCGTTCTTGGTGATCATGTGCGATGACTTCCTCTATTGAAATTCGACAAGGATCATTTATGTGGAGTCTGTGAGATGGGAAAGTAAAGTAGAAAAAGTCATCCTACTATTGTGAACACGAAAGTCATCGAACCTTTGGAACTTCTACACATGGACCTTTGCGGGCCTTCTGCTATTGAAAGCGTTGGTGATAGTAAGTACATTCTAGTAATTGTAGATGATTTTTCACGTTTCACTTGGGTGTTCTTTCTTAAGCAGAAATCTGAAGCAACGCCAAAGCTCAAGGACTTTATCAAGCAAATCGAGCTTCAACTGCGAAAGCTGGTTCGCAACGTTCGCAGCGACAACGGGCTAGAATTCAAAAACCAAGCGTTTGAAGAATTTCTTGCTAAAAAGGGAGTCACACACAAATTTTTTGCTCCCTACACTCCACAACAGAATGGCATAGTTGAAAGACGAAACTATTCCTTATGTGAAGCTGCACGAACCATGCTAACGTTCGCATGTATGCCACTATACTTTTGGGCTGATGTGATAGCTACCGCTTGCTTTACCCAAAATTGATCCATCCTAAACAAGCGATTCTCAATAACTCCTTATGAAATCATAAATAATCGCAAACCTAACGTTAAGTTTTTCCAAGTTTTTGGCTCCAGGTGTTTCATCTTTAATTCCAAAGAACAACGGAGCAAGTTCGATGTGGAAGATGATGAAGGTATATTCTTGGGATATTCACTAACTTCCAAGGCATATAGGGTTCTCAACAAACGCTCAAAGAAGATAGAAGAGACCTATTATGTCACGTTTGACGACAGTTATCTAAAGCGAATTCAGTCAGATCAAGCAAATATTTCTTAAACCTTGTCCAACTGTAATTCCTATGTCCAACCTTTATGAAGAGTTCATGTTACTCTTTGATGAACTTGAGAAAGATATTACATTTAAAGCTAAGGTAGTGGATAATAAAGTCGACGAACTTAAGAAGACTATCGATGATGTTGTGAAAGACATGCCTCAATAGTCGTCCACTGCGAAAGAACCTCAAGATACGCGCACTACTTTCCAGGGGGGAACTTTGGGTCTAACACACAATTCCAGGGGAGGATGCTACACCTCTAACCACAAATGCTTCTTTGCAGGTGGAGGGTTTCGCATCACCCATTTCTACTAAGCCTCCTTCTGATGGTGATTTTTCCCCACCAACTATGACCCACGAACCTCCTTTCGCAGGAGATGATTCAATTCTTGAGGTCAACGAGTTCGCATCACTCAAGGGGGAAAATAAAGAAGCGAATGATGACTCAGAGACTCAATCAGTTCTATTTGAATTCGAGGAAGTAAACGTTGAGCTAAATCCATCCTTAGATCCAAATTATCATCCCCTGACCAAATGGACAAGATATCACCCAAAAGCTCAACTTATTGGTGAATCCTCTGCAGGCGTCCTTACCCATTCTCAAAAGAAAGCGAAGCAAACTGCATTATTCTCCAAAGTTGAATTTTGTATGTTTAATTCATGCGTGTCCAAGATTGAACCCAAAACTGTCAACATTGCTTTTGATCATTCTGACTGGGTGCAAGCGATACAAGATGAACTCAACGAGTTTGAACGAAACAAAGTTTGGAGACTGATTCCAACTCCCTCAGATGCATCGGTTGCTGGTTTAAAATGGGTGTTTTGAAATAAAATGGATAAAGAATGGGATGTCATCAAAAACAAAGCTAGGCTTGTGGTCAAAGGTTACTACCAGGAAGAAGGAATTGACTATGAAAAGACCTTCGCACCCGTTGCAAGGTTGGAATCCATTCGTATCTTCTTGGCATATGCTGCTCACAAAAATTTTGAATTTTTTCAAATGGATGTGAAGTGTGCATTCTTAAATGGCGAACTGGAAAAGACCGTCTATGTGGAGCAACCACCTGGTTTTGTAAACGAAATATATACCAACCATTGTTATATTATTGACAAAGCAATTTACGGTCTAAAGCAAACTCCAAGAGCCTGGTATGAAACACTAACACGTTTTCTTAAAATGTCCAAATTCAAGCAAGGTTTGGTTGACCCAACCTTCTTTCGCAAGAAAGAGGGTGACCACTTGATGATCGTACAAATTTATGTTAATGACATCATCTTCGGATCTATTAATCCCAGCCTAACAGCTAAGTTCAGAAAGTTTATGGAAACTAAGTTTGAGATGAGCTCAATGGGTCCAATTAACTTTTTTCTTGGATTAAACATAAGACAGGGACTGCAAGGAATTTTCATCAATCAGGAGGCTTACACGAAGACCCTACTATTTAAGTTTAGAATGTTGGGAGACTCAAAGGCGAAAGTTCCAATGGCATTCGGAACAAAACTAACTCCTTCGCTGGATAAACCAACTGCTGATATGACCCTTTATCGTCAGATGATAGGTTCACTCATGTATCTAACAGCTAGTAGACCAGATATTATGTTTTTAGTTTGTTATTGTGCTAGATTCCAAGCCAACCCACGTGAACCTTATATGGTGGCTGTCAAGAATATCTTCCGGTATCTAAAATGAACATCATCTCTTGGAATATGGTATCCTGCGAACTCAGGTTTCTTCATACAAGCATTTTCAGATGTTGACTTAGGCGGTTGCGGTTTGGATAGAAAAAGCACCAATGGTGGCTGCCAATTTCTGGATGGCAAGCTGGTGAGTTGGCAATCAAAGAAACAAACATGTGTTTCGTTGTCAACAGCTGAGGCTGAATACATAGTTGCAGCTTCGTGCACATCTCAAGTTATTTGGATTCAAAGCCAACTTCACGATTATGGCTTAAGTATGAAAAGAATTCCTCTCTATTGTGACTCCGAAAGTGCCATTCGCATTTGTCACAACCCAGTGCAACACTCAAAGACGAAACACATAGCACTGAGGTATCACTTTATCAAGGATCATGTGGAAGATGGCAATGTCGAGATTCATTTCGTAAGATCCGCTGATCAATTGGCTAACATATTTACCAAGGCCCTACCTGAAGCAACATTTAATAGAATCCTTAAAGGGCTAGGAATGATGGAAGGTGATTTTGTACCAAAACCATTTTCGCACTCATAAAATCTACACTGCGAATCGGTGCGAACGTTCGCATGCTTTCGCAGTCAACTGTTCATTCACAGTCTGTTTTATGGATGTGAATCAATATCAACGCTCGCAGTAGTTCGCAGGGTACTGTTCATTCGTGGTTTGGTGTTTCATATATCCTTTTGTACATTTTGTATATCCTTGCTTATCTTTATTTTCAATTTGTATATTTTATATTTTTTTTATTTCATTTAATTTTCACACCAAGATCATAGACGAAGATGTTCGCAACATTTATCAACTTGTGTGATGGGGAAGGTATAAATCTCGTTACTCATGTATTAGCTAAGTGTCCCTAGAAGCATGTTGTTGCATTTTGACCTAAGCATCAACGACTTAGCTATGAAGCCTTAATGAGTTGATACCACCAATCGATTCATCCAAATCAGGTTGCGAATTCACATTAGTCATGAGCTACCTTACTCTTCTCACATTGAGTTAAGAGTTTTCTGCATGGTCACTTTCACATTGCAGATGTACTTTCACTTTCTTGTAACCACCTACCTTCTTCTCCATCACTTTCGCATCCATTAATGTAACCCTTGAGACTCTCGGAAATTACCACTGAGGTTTATGGTTACACAAACATCTGTGTTAATGATCTTAGTTTCGTTCTACCACAAACTAAGTGAAACCCAAAATTCAATACCTTATATGCATTGACAGTGAACAATAAAACGCTCTAGTATTTTCACCCAAGAATTAACAAACGTCCACGTTCGTGGTCAGTACCAGGAAATCTCTTTTCTTTTGTGAGATCCTAATAAAGTGTTTTCGTCCCAAGACATTTCTTCCAATGGATCCAGTTTATTTTTTTTTCTTTTTGAGATTTCAATATTTTTCCAAGTCACTCAAATATGTTCCAAACCTACTCGTTCAACTGACTACACTGGTCACACGAGTACCTTCTCCAACTTTCGCACTTATCTCAAGTTCGTAGTTTGGATGAAGGATGAACCACCATTATAAACCTTATTAAAATATGCCTTTCAATGTTTCTCATCAAACATTTGATAGTTTTCAACAGGATACCACACAGACACTTCTTAGTCTCTCTTGATTATTAAGGAAGAGATCTTTGCCTGGGATCCATAGATTTATGTCTTTAGTTAGACATCACAACATCCCACAGATAAACTTTGTTTTATTTCTTTTTTTTTTTGACACTCTTGCATGAAGATCTTAATGATTTTATAAAAGTCTAGTTCGTGGTCACTACCAACTTTCAGGTTCACAGTTGTATTCAACGTGCTTTCTTTACTGCGAAAGGAGATGAGCTGACGCGACAAGTTTTAAAAGATAAGAATTCAAACAGGCGCATGAAAAGTTGAACGGACAGCTACAAATACGCCGCGTAACACATGCTTCTGACTCATCACAGCTGTCAAATTGCACTTTTACAGGCGACGGTTCATTTTTCAAGACACACTCTCTCCGGATTTTCCTCACCAAATCAAACCGTATACAAGGGTTTTGACGGTTCCATATCTCATTACCATTTTCAAACTCTCTACACGATTTCCGACGATCACAAAGCTCTCCACTGTTCATCGTCTTCTTCAAGCTTCATCAATGGCGGCTTCATCAGAGAATCTTTCTGTTCAAGACCAAACTGCTCATTCATCCCTTCTGACCGTTAAGCAACATCAAAACCTCATTATCAAACTTGATCTTGTTCTATATGATCCCTTTCTTCTACCTTTGATCGAGTGCTTGAAATACTCCCCTCTCACCATTTCTTTGTCTCTAGTTGACAATGTTCCATTATCGATTCTCTCCAAAGCTTACACAACAGCCAACTATGTCAAGGAAGAATAAAGGATTTACTTCGACATCCATAATCACACAACTTCGATCTACAAAGCCCGTTTCTGCAACCTGTTAGGGTTTCCTCAGTATGACAACATGATCAACCCAAACCATCTCCAATGCTACTATCTTGGAAATGTTTTATCAAATGGGGTACAAGGAAACTCTCACTAATGTTTCCAAGCTCAAGAAACCCAATCTTCCACCCACATAGAATGTTCTATTCACCATCTTGTTCAAATCATTTTCTGAAAGAGTCACTAGCAATGATTGTGCAAGCAAACTTTTCATGGATCTGATGTATGGCACGTACACATGTCTAAATGTTGACTATGGTTCTATCCTCTAGGCTCAACTTATCCAGAGCACTCACTCTGTTACTCGTCACAGTGAGATCTCCTGTGCGAGATTCTGGACCATCGTCGTCCACAGGGCAATCAAGCAACTCAAGATTCTGGTGATGTCTGATGCACTGATGGCTTCCATTGCAACCCTCCATACAATTGGTATCATTATGGTGGATCGATCAAAGTTTTCCTTCATTGGCTCGATTCCAGAGGTTATCTTTCGTGATGTTCCTCCCACGAGTAAAATTCTAGAGGGTTATCGCACTCTTACTCCTTCAGGACCTCGTCCATTGTCTGACGAATTTCAAGTAATTTTGGCTGAGGCAGATAAAGCCAAGAAAGGGGGCAGAGGGTCAAAGAATGCAACTAAGAAAGTCACTACGAAAGAAGGACCTTCTGAGGCTGCAAAACCTCCTTCTAAGAAGCGAAAGGCTCCTGCTACTTCAGTTGCTGCACCAAAAAGAAGGAAGCAACCTGCTAGAAAGCGAAAGTCTCCCACTCCTTCTCCATCTCAGAGTGAATGAGAAGCTTCTGACTCCGAAACTGAGTCGGATATTTGTATTGAGCAAGATCCACCAGTTCGTAATGAAGAGGATAAGCCTATTCGCACTGAAGAACAAGAATCAGTTCACATCGAGGAGGTGGAACAAATTCACAACGAACCACCTGTTTGCACTGAGGCTACATCTCCGACTCATGAGGTAACTCCACCACTTAATGATTATGTTCCTTCTCCACCTCCCTCACCAAAATCAACTACTTCTATCCCAATCACCATCGTACCTATGCCACCACCAGTATCATCTCAACCATCCACAAAAATTCCAGTCTCGATCCCTATTTTCATTGAATCCACTATATCGCACCACACCTCTGCTACACCTGTAAGCTTAGTCAACATATCTGATACGGGGGCTAACACTTTAGGTTTTTCAACCCATGTTTCACCACCCATCTCTCCCATTCGCACTGATGACTTTGAATGCTTTTCGGAGACGATAAAGATGATGATTTGGATGGATTCGCTTACAATCCTTTTCAAATACGGATTGACTGTGAAGATGAAGTCTCTGCTACGAGAGGGGAACACAAATCTCTTCATGAGAAGATTGATCAATTGCTTCTCGCATCCCAACTCTCCACCTCTGAAGCTTACTACAAAGCTGTCGTTGAATCAATCCTTAAGCGAGTAACAAAGGAACATTCTGCCAACGTCTCTACTTTATCTAAGGCAGTTTCTGATTCTACTGATGCCAACAAGGCAACAACCGAAAAAGTCGATAAACTAATTGCTGACACAATGGGATTCATGGAGGATTACAAAACTACCTACAATGACAACACAATGACTGCGAACAAGGCAAATCAGAACGTTGGTGCCTTATTCCAAACAGAAAAGGCAAACTTTGTTGAGCTTCGCAAGACGCTTCAGTCTGATCACACCGCATTTCAGTCTTCTATCGTTGCGAAAATCACAAAGCTTCAGGAAGATCTGGCAACAGAAAATAAGATCATGGATGCCCTTGCCATCAAGGAAGAAAAATGCAAAGTGTTGCAAAACAAAGCTTCAATACGCTTAAAAGCAGGTCGATGATTTGTTAGCAGAGAAGGCACTCAATCGCAGTTGTATCTCTTATGTCACTGGACTGCTCTCTAATATCATTGAGACTCATGATCCAATGATCTCCATCATAGTGAAGAAGCATCTATCTGACAAGCTAAGACTGGTGTTTGCTATGTTACATTGTTTGGAGGGTGTTTCGCAACCGATGTTTGTTCCGAAGCAAGAGGAGAAGGTAGCTCCAAAGATCAAATGAATGCACACCCGAAAGCTCTAGTTAAACCTCCTGTCATCAAACAAGAACCAAAAAAGAAAGAAAAGTTATTCAATGAAGAACTCGTTATTGATGATAGTGAAGACGAAGAGCCTGATGAAGCTAAGCTTAAAAGGTGGAAGGCTCGCGAGGCAGAGATTGATGAACATGCTTGCATCGTTACACAGGCAGAAGAAAAAGAAAGAACTGAAAAGGAAGCTCAGGCCACTCTTAAAAGCAAAATGCTATTATTTCCTAAGTGGGCCCTGAAGCGAATGCAAAACCAAGTTGTGGATATGCCAAGCCAGTATTGGTTGGATCCAATTGCTTCTTTTGAAATCTAGAACTCACAGGATTCGCAATTGGACCTACCTATCACACCAAAGGCATTCAGGTTTCGTGCTTTTATAAAAGTTGCCAACGTACCTTTCTCAGACAGCACTGCAGATCAAATGTTGTTTGCCTTCTACTTGAAGCACACGAAGCCTCAATACGAGACTTGGAGTGCGAGCAAGATTACTGTTGTGAAGGTCACTAGGCTGATCGAGACCGAAAGCTTCCCTAATGTGAAGTTTAAAGTTGCGAGAGGATCAACATCTCAAGCCTGCGAATTCACTCTCGCAGACCTGCCTTGTTTGAATCCCCATGACTGGATGGTGATATACAACATTCTGCTGAGAAACAAGGAGAAGTACGAACCTGTGGTGTCCTATCTTCAACTTTTAATCATATCTTATATTCAAGAAGTTGGATTGATGGATGTGCAGATTGCCACCGTTTTGAGGCAAAAACCAAGTGTTGTTCCGAAGGAAGCTCCAAAAGACTTTGAGAAGCTCAAGCTAGGAAAAAATTTCAAGGAAGGAAGGTTCGTAGTGTATACGTCTAGAGATCGTCCGGGAGCAGATCGACGTAAGTTATTTTTCCATCTAGAAGACAAGCACTTATTTTCTACTTCCTGTCTAGAATTCATCCTGGTTGTCAAGTTTAGAGGCAACAACAAGGATGATGTGAAGTGTTTCACTGATGTGATCACTTGGTATATTCATGTTCGCAAGTTGCTGTTGAGCTTTATTCCCAAGGTCTACGAAGTGTAGAAGCGAATCAATAACTAAATGGTTGTGGTCTCAATTGACGCAAAGGGGGAGATTGTTGAAGATTAAGTGTTGTGTCATTGGGCCTATTCTTTTGAGTCCATTTTGTATAAACGAGTTGGGTCTGTCCACTCGTATTTAATGCTAGGGTTAGCATATAAGGTGCATGCATGCTACGTATTTAAAACAGTTTTTTAGAGAATTATCTTTGTAACCCTACTCTCCGCCTCTAGAAAAGTAATTCTTCATCGAGTTCTTCTGAGGCATGACTATTAATCATTCAGCACCTGTTTGATCATATCGTGTTCTTGTTTTGCCTGCTTTAATCTATTCGATCATAAAGGATTTATTCTTAACAACATGGATTTTCTTTCCCATCATTTCTATTTCTATCTTATTCTTCACAAATTTAAAAGATCAAAGTTTCAAAAATATTATGAAAAGTAATAACGATCTTTATTGTAAATAGTGTTGTAAAAATCTCAACTTGGTCCCAAAAAATATTCGATTAATCTGTAGGTGCTACCTGACCGACTAGAGGCCGCATAACGATTAATCACTATCTATAAAATGAGTGAAGCAGTAGAAAACAATGAAATTTTGAAATTTTAAACAAGTTTTATCTCAATATAAACTATTTAATCCTCGTGTAGCTGATTATTCCCTCAACTCTATTCTACCAACAAGCAAACATCAAACGTTTTTTACAACCATAATTATAAGTATTATCTATAAAAAAAATTATTTACTTTT